>NC_060279.1:54464709-54588496 GCF_021613505.1 Equus quagga | reverse complement strand
ATCTTCTTTTACTTTATACGTGGGATGCCTACCACAGCATGGCTTTTGCCAAGCGGTGCCATGTCCACACCTGAGATCCAAACCGGTAAACCCCCCAGCTGCCAAAAGCAGAACGTGTGCACTTAAGTGCTGCACCACCAGGCCGTCCCCAGTTGTGTATTTTTGTTTTTAGTTGTGGGTCCTTCTAGTTGTGGCATGTGGGATGCCGCCTCCACATGGCTTGTTGAGCAGTGCCACGTCTGCGCCCAGGATTCAAACCAGTGAAACCCTGGGCCACCAAAGCAGAGTGTGGGAACTTAACTACTCGGCCATGGGGCTGGCCCCACAAGTCAACTCCTGATCCATTTGTTTTTATTCTTGGCAAAGTTTTTGTTTCAAACCGATTTACTACCTGTCTACCGTCATGCCCTTGAATATTTCCTTATCCTTTGCCAGCTGGGTTCTAAAAAAAAAAAAAAATTTTACAGTAGGCCTTTCTTTCTTTCTTTTTTTTAGCAAGATTAGTCCTGAGCTAACTACTGCCAATCCTCCTCTTTTTCCTGAGAAAGACTGGGCCTGAGCTAACATCCATGCCCATCTTCCTCTATACGTGGGATGCCTACCACAGCATGGCTTGATGAGTGGTGCCATGTCCACACCCAGGATCCAAACCAGTGAAACCCTGGGCTGCCAGAGCAGAGTGCTTGAACTTAACCACTCGGCCATGGGGCCAGCCCCTCCCCTTCCCTTTTCAAACAGACAAATAGACCAGAGATTACAGAAGTTGAGGTGGTCTGTCCAAAGAAAGGTAAAATGTAAAAATTACTCAAAAGTGTTTCATTTTGAATTTTTAGTTATCTCCAGTCAGTAAGCTCTCAAGGACTCTGGTGACCACAAAACACTGGAATGATAACTTGCACCCCCCACCCCTAGCCCGTTTGGTTCATCTTTACCTTGCTGTTTTTCTGTAGTACTTAGCATCTCCTAGCATGCTTTGTAATTTGTTTTCTTTTTAAAAGATTTTATTTTTTCCTTTTTCTCCCCAAAGCCCCCCCGGTACATAGTTGTGTATTCTTCGTTGTGGGTCCTTCTAGTTGTGATGTGGTACGCTGCCTCAGCGTGGTTTGATGAGCAGTGCTATGTCCGTGCCCAGGATTAGAACCAACGAAACACTGGGCCGCCTGCAGTGGAGCGTGCAAACTTAACCGCTCGGCCACGGGGCCAGCCCCCTGTAATTTTTTATGATTACTATTTCTCTCCCCCAATGGGAATGCAGGAATGCATGTATGTCTGTTCATTGATGTATCTCAAATACCTGACACATAGTAAGTACTCAACAAATATTTGACTGGGTTGGTAAACGTAATAGTAATGTGTGAAGTGTTTCTCTGATAAGTTGTAGTAGCCACTCCACATAAGCCATATACCATTTCTTACCATCTGGGGGAATTTAAGTTGTGGTTGGCTTTGTGTTAACTTTATGGAAAGTCGAACTTGAGTTGTTCACATCTAGGGCTCACCCTACAGAAAGTGGATGCAAAAGCCATTTTCTCAACAAGGGCGCTATTGGTGTTTCGACAGGATAGTTCTTTGTGGGTGGTGCCGGCCTCTTTCCTTGCAAGATGTTTATTGCATCTCTGATTCTCATTGAATTCCAATGGCTCTCATTCCTACAGATGCTTTTGGAGATTATATTGCCCTCCATTTTATTCCAGTAAATAACATTTTGAGGTTCAGATTTCTTTTTTTTTTTTTTAAAGATTTTATTTTTTTTCTTTTTCTCCCCAAAGCCCCCCGGTGCATAGTTGTATATTCTTCGTTGTGAGTCCTTCTAGTTGTGGCATGTGGGATGCTGCCTCAGCGTGGTTTGATGAGCAGTGCCATGTCCACGCCCAGGATTCGAACCAACGAAACACTGGGCCGCCTGCAGCGGAGCGCGTGAACTTGACCACTCGGCCACGGGGCCAGCCCCGCAACTGTATTTTTTAAAATCTCTCCCCCATGGTTTCTCTAGACTGTAGATGTGTTTGTTCACAATTGCTGCATAACAGATTACCCCCAAATTTAGCTGTTTAAAACCTCCTTACTCTTTATTATCTCACAGGCACAGCTTGGCTGGTAGCTTCTGACTATGTCTCTTTCCAAGTTGCAAGAAGGTATCCACAGGCTGTAGTCATCTCCAGGCTGAAGGGTGGGGAGATCTTACAAGCTCACTCATGTGGTAGCTGGCAGGCTTCAAATCCTTGCTGGTGGGAGACATTAGTTCCTTGCCACATGCCCTCTCCATACTCACAACATGGCAGCTTGCTTCTCTCAGAGCACAGGCTCAGAGAGAGGCAAAAAGACAGAATTCATACTTTTTCTAACTTAATCTTGGAGATGACTTTCTATTTTCTTTCAAAGCCACACTTAAGGTCCAGCCCCACACGTAAGGGGGAAGAAGGGATTACATAAAGGTGTAAGTAGTAGGCGGGGATCATTGGAGTTACTTTATTTATTTATTTTGGGGGGGGGTTTGGGGGTTTTTTTGTTTTTTGTTTTTTGTTTTTTTTGAGGAAGATTAGCCCTCAGCTAACTACTGCCAGTCCTTCTCTTCTTGCTGAGGAAACCTGGCCCTGAGCTAACATCCGTGACCATACTCTTCTACTTTATATGTGGGACTTACCACAGCATGGCTTGTCAAGCGGTGCCATTTCCGCACCCGGGATCCAAACCAGCGAACGCCGGGCTGCCAAGAAGCGGAACGTGCGAACTTAACCGCTGCGCCACCGGGCCAGCCCCTGGAGTTACTTTAGAGGCTTCCTACCACAATGGACATTTCCCAAAGATTCATCCTTGGAGCTCTCTTGTCGATGCTATCTGTTTCTAGGTTTTACTTATTACTGCTGAGTGGAGAACTCTCCTTGGTTCTTGATATTATGTACTCTAAGTTTCTTCCACCTCTCTGGCCATTCTTCATTTCCCGTTTTGAGTTCCTCTTTTTCTACCCACACATAAATGCTCACCTTCCTTAGGATTCTGTCTAGGCCCTCTCTTCTCATTCTGCAGTTCTCCCATGCCATCTCATCTATATGTTGATGACTCTCAGATCTATTATTTTTAGCCCACACTTGCTGTCCTCCATACTGTAAATCCCACTGCCCAGTGAATTTCATCTGTGTGCCTCAACCCAGACATGTCCCAAACTGAATTCCTCATTTCCTTTCTTCCCCTTTAACCTGTGTATTCCTCAGTTGTTTTGCATCAGGTGTAACTGTAACCCAAGTGCTTAGTATGGAAATGTGAGTATTTGACTCTTCCTTTTCATTCACTTCTTTATTTACACAGTTTCAGAGTACTTGAAGCTCCCTCTTGAAGGCATTCACTTCTCTTTTCATCTGGTGTTCTTAATTTCCCTGTGACCTACTCTTTTCTTTCTCAGTTTTTCACATTGTCGAGAGTAGCTTCTAAAAATTTTTCACCTGATCATGTTAGGCAAAGCAGGCTAGTGTTGTAACGAACAACCCTAAAGATATCAGTGGTTTAACAGAGTAGACATTTATACTGAGATAACTCTCATTGAGAGTATTCATTAGGTTGCCTCCCGTGCAGTAATTCAGGAACCCAGGCTCCTTCCATCTTGTGGCAGCGCCCTCCTCTAGGTCTTGAAAGTCCTCTTTATTCAGCTGGCAGATAGTGAAAGAACCAGAGGATCATGAGTAGGTTTTATGGAGCAGGTCTGGAAGGGGCTGGTATAATTTTTGGCCTACATTTCATTGGCAAGAACTGAGTCTTTTGGCCCCACCTATGCGAATGAGGCTGAGAAACGCAGTCTAGCTGTTCAGCTAGGAGGAGGAAATAGATTTGGTGAGCATTTAGCCACTCTCTGCCACTTCCTTAATCCCTAAAACATAGCCAAAACAATACAGATGACTTCCAGAATTGTCTTTATGATAAAACCCAAAATTCTGAAATGGATTCTAGACATCCTAGAGAAGAAATCCACAAATTGGATCCCAGTTACCTCCAGAAGACATTTCATCTCGGCCACTAGCAGGGTTAGTGTTTTGGAGGTCCCCAAGACTACCACCTCCAGGTTCAGTAATTCACTAGGAGGGCTTACAGGACCCAGCATATAGTTGTACTGAGGGTATGATTTATTACAGCAAAAGGCATACAAAGCAAAATCGGCAAAGGAGAAAGGCATGTGGGGTGAAGTCCGGAGGAAACTAGGCTCATGCTCCCAAACATGTGCCTCTCCCAGGGGATTCATACACTTAATTCCCCCTGCAAGGAATTGTGACAACAAATGTGTATGAAGTATTGCCTGACAGGGACGCTTATTAGAGACTCAGTGCCTTGGGTTTGTTATTGGGTGCTGGTTATGTAGGCACCCTCTGCCTACCACAAACCAAAATTCCAGGTTCCCAGAGGGAATGCAGATACTCAGCATAAACCATGTTTTCTGGTACAGTTTACGCACAGTGAGCCACTCTTATTAGTTCTCCCAAAATTCAAGTTCTGACACCAGCCAAGGGACAACATGGTAAGCCTTTCTAAGGATAGCGGTCTCAGGCATTCTGTGTTGACTCTTACGCACAGTGAGTGAGGTGAATAGCCTCCATAGATTGGAATTTTGTATAGAGAATCTTGGAATATGCAAAACTTTATTAACCTAATATTTTGTTTTTAGAAGTTACTTTTGTTTCAGTAGGAAAAAAAGTTCAATTCCCTTCTTAGCTCCTTTCACCTAACTTTTCAGATACAGTTATTGTTTGTATCCTTCTAGATACTCTGCATATGAGGACACATATACACAAAATGCTGTTCTGTAACTTGCTTTTTCCCCTAATAGTTTCCAGTCTTTCTAATTCCTTTTTTTAGTGATTATATAATAATCCATTTTACGATTTACTCAACCACAGTGCCCTTTTGGTGGATGTTTAGGTTGTTTTTCAGTTGATACTTTTTTAAAGAGGTGGTCATTTCCTGGATGAGAAAGGAATGAATTAAAGATGACACCTGAGTATCCACTGCAGACATAGGGGGTTTAGGGACCTAGAACTCTTACTATTCATCATTTTCTGGTAAAGAATTGTTATTAAAACAGTTATTTAGACTCTTGATTTTGAAACTGTAATTTATTTTTTGGGTGGTTTTTTGTTGAGGAAGACTAACCTTGAGCTAACATCTGTTGCCAGTCTTCCTCTTTTTTTGCTTGAGGAAGAATAGCCCTGAACTAACATCTGTGCCAGCTTTCCTCCACTTTATATGTGGATTGCCACCACAGTGTGGCTGACGAGTGGTGTAGGTCCTTGCCTGGGATCCGAACCCGTGAACCTGGGCTGCTGAAGCGGAGTGTGCTGAACTTAACCACTATGCCATGAGACCAGCCCCATAGGTTTGTTTTTTTTAGATCATCTTGCCTCTACTGCCCAATTACTATCATGTCTTCAAAATTCTGCTACTTGGTAACTGCAAGTTAAACTATTCCTCCTCATCTTTAAAGTTGGGATAATATGTTCCTCAAAGAGTTATCAGGTTTAAATAAATTAATATATGTAAATGCTTAGAACAATTCTATTTAAGTATTTGGTGTGCTTCTACTTACATAAGTTATGCTGTTATGTACGCAGTAATTATAACTAAGATTTTAATAAGTGAACCATCATTTTGGGTGAATAGTTTGGAACTGTGCATTATAAATCTAGAATCCCTGCCTCGTGGAGGAATATTAAATATCAAGATGAGTATTTTAAGTTGGTGCTGGCTTAGTCATAAAATCCCATAGAAAATAGTGAGCTTTCTCTTTTAAGGAAACCAAGGGGAAAAGTGGAGCATCTGAGAAAATTGATATTCGTTGTTTCTGAATGCCAGAGTAAGATACTTTCTCTGATTTATATGGACTGTTAGAAGTTTACAGTTTTGTTCAATATGGTAGTCACTACCCACATGTGGCTATTTCAGTTTGTGTTTAGATTAGTTAAAATTAAGTAAAATTAAAGTAATTTGGTCCCTCAGTCACCCTAGCTACATTTCAAGTAGCCACATGTAGTTAGTAGCTGCCACAGTGGACAATGCAGATGTAGAATATATCCATGAGAAAACGAATCAGAAAAGAGAAGGCTTGGGGCCGGCCCTGTGGCCGAGTGGTTAAGTTCACAAGCGCTCCGCTTTGGCTCCCCAGGCTTTCGCCAGTTCAGATCCTGGGCATGGACCTAGCACTGCTCATCAGGCCACACTGAGGTGGCATCCCACATGCCACAACTAGAAGGACCCACAACTAAAAATACACAACTATGTACCGGGGGCTTTGGGAAGAAGGGAAAAAGAAATTAAAAAAAAAGAGAGAGAAGGCTCAACTTGACCTCTTGACCTCTTCTAAGTTGGAATATTACTTTTAAAACTTGGGAAGAGGGGCTGGCCCTGTTGCCTTGTGGTTAAGTTTGGCATGCTCTGCCTCAGTGGTCTGGGTTCAGTTCCCCAGGCATGGATCTATAATACTCATCAGTGGCAATGCTGTGGCAGTGACCCTCAAACAAAATAGAGGAAGATTGGCACAGATGTTAGCTCAGGGCTAGTCTTCCTCAGCACAAAAACCAAACAAACAAACTTAAAAAGAGAAGAATTCAAGGTCAAATGTTGATATTAGTAGGCTTAAGTATTCTATATATTTTTAATATTGGAAATTGGGAATTCAATAAGTTGATAACCTTGGGCCTGGCCTATTTGGCTTCTTAAAGTACCTATTGATATTTAAACCTAGAGTAAGTTAGATAGGTGATACTGTGAAGGTTGCTGGCACTGGTCCTGTGGGAAACCAAATTGCCTTTATAGAGCTGTTCAGCTCTGAGTTGGTCCAGCTGGAAGGAGTTAAGGGGAGAAAAAGGAATAGATGTGAGGGGCTTTCCTTGTTTTCTTAGTAGGAAGAGTTTGCATCATGGTTTGGTAAACTTCTCTTAAACATTTCCCAGGGTATTAATAAGGTCATTGGTTCTTAAACTTTAAAATGCTAACAATCACCTGCAGAATATGTTTAACATACAATGTCCTGTGCTCTTTCCCCAAGAATTTTGACGCTTGTGGTGTAGGGTGGTGATTAGGAATCAGCATTTTAAATAAAATAAATTTGAATAAAATTCTCCTCTTCTCCGAGTTCTTATACACAGTTGCTCTAGTTGCATAACATCTTAGTATATTCTGTATTTATTCTAATAAACCCCTTGAGATCAGTGTTTACTTTAGTGCTTTTGATAACACCGAAGAATGTATGTTGTATATCGTATAGTTAGGCTCAAATGTTTGAATTAATAGGAGGGCCACCTTTGCAGATGATGATATTTATTTGGTACACTGGAGTAAACTGGAAGGGCATCATTTGGGGATTTTCTATAATCCTGATAAAATAAGGAATGATAATAGTAAATTTTTCTAATTAAAAATATTTTCCAAGTTTAATGAACTTGAGCTTGTTTCTGTAATCAGGTTTATGTCAGTTTTATGCTTGAAAAGCCTACATACATTCTTTTGTTATTATTTGAGCTTGCTTTATTTTTTATTTTTTTATTAAGATTATGGTAGTTAACAACCTTGTGAAATTACAGTTGTACATTATTATTAATGTTGGCCTACATACATTTTAATAGTTTCCAAATTGTTGACAGTCATCATCAAAGAGAAATCTCATTTGCATAAATGATACATTTAAAACATTTAGAGCCATTCAAAAATTTAAAATTGAAATGTTTTTTTATTTTATTTTTTCATTTTGAAGAGTTTATTTTTTTCCTTTTTCTCCCCAAAGCCCCCCAGTACATAGTTGTATATTCTTCGATGTGGGTCCTTCTAGTTGTGGCGTGTGGGACGCTGCCTCAGCGTGGTTTGATGAGTAGTGCCATGTCCACGCCCAGTATTCGAACCAATGAAACACTGGGCCGCCTGCAACAGAGCTCGCGAACTTAACCACTTGGCCACTAGGCCAGCCCCCAAATTGAAATGTTTAAAGAGCTCTTATTGACAAAATGTAATACTGACTTTTGAAAATACTTCAGTGTATTTTGAGCCCAAGAATAATTATGTAAAAGTAATGAAGCTTTTGTGAATTTGTATGCATTGCAGCATTGTAATGCATTGCACCTATTTTGGATGTCACTAAAACAGGAGACGAGATATTTAAGGGTTTTAGTTGCTCCTGTTGAACCCACCGTTCAGCTTACCATATCATCACTCTGGACCAGTTAGTCACCTCGTGGTCTGCCTGGCTCTGCCCCTTGATAGGAAACTTCTCCAGCAGGTTGGCAGCTGCCTACTTTTCAGCCAGCTGTTAAAGCAGATGTTAAGGTGAAAGAGCATCTCATCCACTCTGCTTGTAGTAGATTCCTCCTGTTCACCTGATATTATCAGAGAGTAGACTGGTTTGAGCTGCTCTCTGGAGCAACCTGAAAGACTGCCTTTAGGGTTTAGACATCCTTATCTCTGCTATCCCTTCTGTCCATTAAAGAGATACCCTTTTGGGAAAGCTCTGATCTAGCCGAGGCCTAATTTTACATATGCGGGGTAGGCAGGGGAAAGCAGAGGTTCAGTCACTTGTTCAAGGTCATTTAGCTTTGTGTTATGTGTAGTTGTTGGTCCTACAGCTTTACATTTTGGGTTATTTAAAAAATTGCTAGTACTTAAACTTTGATTTTGTAAAAATTAGTATATACTCAAAAATTAAAATACAGTTGAGTACAAAGTTAATTTTTGGAAATCCTATCACACGCTTGTAATCCCTGGTTTAAATTTTAAAAGTAATACATGCCCCTCATCACCAGTTTTATTAAAGAAAATGTTGCATGTACAGAAAAATGAGAATAGTACAGTGAACAACCACGTAACTTTTTCCTAGACTCAACAATTAACATTTTTGCTGTAATTTTACTAAAGTATTTGATCCCAAATGCTTCAGCATGCATCTCCTGCAAGTTAAGACTTGCTTGCATAGCTACACTACACCTAAGAATATTACTTTTATAATATCCAATCAATTTTAAACTTACCTACTTCCCTCAAGCATATCTTTTATAACTTTTTTGCATCGAGGTATGATTAAGGTTCACATTACACTTTTTCATTTTAGTTTTGTAATCTAGAATAGACCTCATTTTTTCTCTCTTCCTGCTGACCTTTTGATGAACCCAGGTCAGTGGTCTGGTAGAATGGTCAAGCACTTGGATTTGTCTGATAGATTCTCATGGGTAGTTAAACTTGTCCCTTTAAACCTTTTATTTCCTGTGAATTGATAGGTATAGAGGTATGGTTGGGCTTATGTCAGTCATTTTTGGCAAAGAATATGCCAAACTGATACTTCACATTGCAACACATAAGTAGGCACATATGTTGGGTAATTTCATCATTAGTAATAAATTTGATCATTTGGTTAAGGTAGTGACTGCCACATCTCTTGTAAAGGGATATTTTTTTCCCTTTGTGGTTAGTAGGTAATCTATAGAGTAATACTCGGCAAACAAAGCAGCCCTCACTGGAGGTTTCTTAGGCATTGGTGATTCTTGCCTGAGTCAGTTTTTATACAGGTTAGGGGTGTTACAAAATGGTAATTTTATTTTTCTTTCATACTTTCTAAATTTATTAGCCAGCACCTTTCTGTAAAAGGTCCATCTTGTCCTTCCTCAGTAAGTGTAGTCGTGGATTCCGGGATTCTTCCTCCTGTATTACAGTCATAGTCAATTTTTTATGCTATGATTTATTAGAAAGGACTTTTTCCCATAGTATTTAACTGAAATTTCAGATTGAATAGTATATATCATATGTCAGTGTTTCACTCTGTTTGGAATTTCTTTTTCATCTGCACATATATGAAGAACTTAGAATGTGTAGAAAGAAATTTGTGACTGCAATAGTAAACTTGATCACCATCATGCGTTAAAAAATGTTTCTGATAGGGGCTGGCCCCATGGCCAAGTGGTTAAGTTCGCACACTTCACTTGGCGGCCCAAGGTTTCACTGGTTCAGATTCTGGGTGCAGACATGGCACTTCTCGTCAGGCCATGCTGAGGCGGCGTCCCACATGCTACAACTAGAAGGACCCACAACTAAAATATACAACTATGTACTGGGGGGATTTGGGGAGAAAAAGCAGAAAAAAAATGATTGTGATAAATTAAGAATTTAGAGTACGTATACTGATTGACAATAGTAAAATAACCAGAATGTTTCTACATTTTGCTCCCACAAGCATTTCCAAATTATGTTGCATTTGGGCAAATTATTAGAATCATTGGTCATAAGTCCCTTTTTGATGCTCAGATTGACCCCAAATTAGTGAAAATCCCTTTAATTGGCTTTTGTGTCTTTCTGACATATCCCCCTGAGATTTTTGAGTGTTTCCTTTTTCTTTTTGGTTTTATTAATTTTTTCTTCTTTTTTTTTGGTGAGGAAGATTCACCCTGAGCTAAGATTTGTTGCCAATCTTCTCTTTTTGCTTGAGGAACATTGTTGCTGAGCTAACTTCTCTGCCAGTCTTCCTCCACTTTGTATGTGGGACACTGCCACTGCATGGCTTGATGAGCAGTGTGTAGGTCCACACTTGGGATCCCAATCTGTGAATCCTGGGCCACCAAAGCTGAGCGTGCAAACTTAACCACTGCGCCACTGGGCTGGCCCTGAGTGTTTCCTTTCTTTCTGTCACAGGATGACCCAAACTCACCTTGTATTTTCCTCCTTCTAAACTCCTGGAATTAGCCGTTTCTCCAAGGAACCCTTGTTCTTTTTAATATTTAGAAAGGAAGATTCAGGAGTTAGATGGCTCGTTGCTTTTGGGGTATCATTGTTTCTAGGGCATTTCTTTTTTTTTTTTTAATTGAGATATAATTGATATATAACATGGTGAAAGTTTAAAGTGTACAACATATGATTTGATACATTTGTATTGCAATATGATTGCCATTGTAGCATTAGCTAACACCTCTATCACATCATATAATAATTTCTTCTAGTGATGGGAACAATTAAGATCTAGTTTCTTATGTAGCTTAATGTTTATAATACAGTTTTGTTGTCCGTAATCACTGTACTGTGTATTAGATCTCTCTGACTTATTTATTTCCCACCCTTAAACAGTCATTCCCCTACGCCTGGTAACCACCATTCCATTGTTTTTGAGTTTGTTTTTTTAAGTTATTTATTTTTTTATTGAGATATAATCTACATATAACATTATATTAGTTTCAGGTGTACAACATCATGATACTTAGCCATTCTTTTTTTTTTTAATGTTTTATTATCTTTTAAAGATTTTATTTTTCCTTTTTCTCCCCAAAGCACCTTTTCATGTACCTGTTGGCTATTCGGATGTCTCCTTTGGAAAAATGTCTGTGTTTAGTTCCTCTGCCCATTTTTTAATTGGATTGGGTTTTGTTGTTGCTGTTATAGAGTTGTATGAGTTCTTTAAAAATTTTGGGTATTGGGGGCTGGCTCTGTGGCCGAGTGGTTAAGTTCGCATGCTCCGCTCTGGCGGCCCAGGGTTTGGATCCTGGGCACGCACATGGCACCGCTCGTCAGGCCACATTGAGGCAGCGTCCCACATACCACAACTAGAAAGACGTGCAACTAAGATATACAACTGTGTACGGGGGGGTTTGGGGAGATAAAGCAGAAAAAAAAATTGGGGGTATTAACCTCTTATTTGTTACATGGTTTGCAAATATTTTCTCCTGTTCTGTAGGTTGCCTTTTCATTTTGTTTCTCTTGTTGTACAGAAGCTTTTAAGTTTGAGGTAGTCCTACTTCTTGATATATGTATATTTTTTTAAGATTTTATTTTTTCTTTTTCTCCCCAAAGCCCCCTGGTACATAGTTGTGTTTTTAGTTGTGGGTCCTTCTAGTTGTGGCATGTGGGATGCCGCCTCAGCATGGCTTGATGAGTGGTGCCATGTCTTTGCTGAGGATCTGAACCAGTGAAACCCTGGGCTGCCAAAGAGGAGTGCTCGAACTTAACCACTCGACCACAGGGCTGGCCCCAGGTTTTTTTTCTTTTGTTGTTTATACAAAAAATCATTGCCAAGACCAATGTCAGAATTTGATCTACTTCAAGTTAATTTTTTTCCTGAGGAAGATTTGCCCTGAGCTAGCATATGTGCCATTCTTCCTCTATTTTGTATGTGGGTCGCTGCCACAGTGTGGCTGCTGACAAGTGGTGTAGGTCTGCACCCGGGAACTGAACCTGGGCTGCAGAAGTGGGGTACACTGAAGTTAACCACTAGGCCATGGGACCGGCCCAGTGTTTTGAGTTATTTTTTGTGAGTGTTGTAAGATTAGGGGTCCAGTTTCATTTTTCTGCATGTGGTCATCCACTTTTCCCACCATTTGTGGAAGACTATCCTTTGCCCTTTGGATGTTCTTGGCTCCTTTATCAAATATGAGTTGGCTGTAAATGTGGGGGTTTAATTCTGGGCTCTCTATTCTATGCCCTTGGTCTATATGGTTGTTTTTATTCGAGTACTGTACTATTTTAATTACTGTAGATAATTTGAAATCAGGAACTGTGATGTCTCTGATTTTGTTCTTTTAAATGATTGCTTTGGCTGTTCATGGTCTTTCGTGTCTTTATACAAATTTTAGGTTTGCTTTTATTACTTCTGTGAAAAACGTCATTGGCATTTTGATAGGGATTGCATTGAATATATGTATAGATGGCTTTGGGTGGCCTGTACATTTTAACAATATCAACTCTTTGAATCCATGAATGTGGAACAACTCTTTGAATCCATGAATGTGGAATGTCTTTCCATCTGTTTGTGTCATTTTTTATTTCTTCGAACAAAATCTTATAGTTTTTGTTGTACAATCTAGGGCGTTTCATTAGATTCAAATAGGAAATGATTTTTAAAAAAATGAGTTCCTGTTGATATTTCCATTTTGAATATAATATTGAAGATTTTTAAAATTTTATGTTTACCTCATTTCTCTGCACCGAATCTGGATTCCTATTAATTTATTTACTTTATCTGATAATATATAAAAATAGCAATAAAATATTACTACTAACAGTAAGCCTACTTAGTAAAATTTCTTTGAGTTCTTTTTGTCCTGTAAAATATATCCCACTATAGGGGCTGGCCCCGTGGCCAAGTGGTTAAGTTCGCGCGCTCCGCTGCAGCTGGCCCAGTGTTTCGTTGGTTCGAATCCTGGGCGTGGACATGGCACTGCTCATCAAGCCATGCTGAGGCAGCGTCCCACATGCCACAACTAGAAGGACCCACAATGAAGAATATACAACTATGTACCAGGGGGCTTTGGGGATAAAAAGGAAAAAAATAAAATCTTTAAAAATATATATATATATCCCACTATACATCAAAGTATGTACAGGATTCTGTGTTCAGAAGTTAGTGAAATACTTGTTTTCACTGTGTTTTATGTTATCAATTTGATAGTCAGGTTCATTTATTTCTCTTTGTGTTTGATTTTAGTTTTTTTAAATTAAATTTCAAACATAAGATATTTACATGGTTCAAAAATCAAAGCCATATAAAAGATATAATCAGCGAATCTTCATTCTGATTTCTGTGCCTCCTACACCCTTCTCAACCACTCCCTTTAAAATAACCATTTTTATTATAGTTTGTGGCTTATCTTTCCTGTGTATCTTTTGCAAAAAGGCAACTATATATACGTGTGCTTATACATAACAACAAAAGTTAACATAGATAGAAATAAAAGTTTAAACAAAGGGTAGAATACTATATACATTGTCCAAGATGTTTATTCACCAGTCACCTACTCATGGCCATTCATTGCTATGACACGTATTTGCTACAGTGAAGAATACTGTGCGTATGTTAGGTTGTTTATGTGAAGGTGTGTAGATTTCTAGAAGGACTCTTTTTTCAATAGAATTTTAAGTGAAATTCTCTCTGTAACCGCTATGAATCCAGACCTTATTTTCTCTGCGCATGTAAACATAGATGTGTCTGTGGGATAGAATCATGCTATTCAGAATTCTGCAGCTTTTCACTCAGTGTCATAGGTATTGTGTTTAGCAGATTAACTATAAACCACAATTGCTTAGTATTTCTTAGATTGGATGTGCACGAGACAGTGTGTAATATTGTGTAGTGTTCTTCAGTTAAAGTGTGAAATAATTTTAAAGTTGGATCTTTACGTGCCATTTTATAAGCTTTTTTTTCACTCTGCAGTATGTAGTGGATGTTTATGGCAAAACTACATTTATTAAAAGGCTATTTTACATGTTGGGTGGGATTCCATTGTGTGTATGTAGATAATCCTTGCACTGATGGATATTTAGGTTGTACCTAATATTTTAGTAATAGGAAAAATACTGAGAAGACCTTATACAATCTTTGTTTCACACAGTTGCTATTTTCCTTTTTATTATTACAGCCATACCTTTGGTAAATTTTTTATTAGGTAATAGTTGTCTTGTAGTATATTACTTTCAAATGTCAGTACCCTTTCATGTACACTGTACACCATTGTTAAATTAAAAAATGCTGAGAAAAATAACTGTAGTAGAGTAATTGTTCGGAAGGATTTAGCGTACTGTTTTCACTGTTGAAATCTCAGTAGCATGATGATAACACATTCTCTGGTGTTTTGGAAGAAGGGCCCATTTGTATGTTTTTAATAATGAAGATAGAGGGGCTGGCCCAGTGGTGCAGCAGTTAAGTTTGCATGTTCCGCTTCAGTGGAACTAATACTAGAAACTGCATGTACAAATAGAATGATCCTGGGCTACAAATTCCTTATAGTTAAGGAGTATCTTGGAATATCAGAGTTTGTGGTCTTAAACTAATTTAACATCTAAACATTTTAGTGGAGAGCTGTTAAATAGTCACGATAGGTTTGCACTTACGTATTTTAATAAACATGGCCTAGAAATAAAGACATGGTGACCCAACTATATACACATTTATGAGGCTAAAGCTTAGTTGGAAGAGTCTTAACCCCTTGGTAGTGTATGCTACTGAGGCAGTTAAATTAAACATCTTATTGACTCCCATGTAATTGTTGTATCTGACTAGGAAAATTATAGCGAGGTTTCATGCCACTTTGTAGAGTGAAAATACAGGTTACAAAATCCTAAACTTCAATTTAAAGCTGTTGTTCATTGAGTAAATATTTAGTGAGCTCCTACTATGGACCATGTAGTGCTTGTATAGTAAGTTGGTGATCAATAGAGGATTATGATCACTTCCCTGATGGAACTTACCTATGAAGAGACGGCCAAATATAAGTATATAACACGTGTCAGGTGATGTGATATGGAAAAGAGAATGAGGGGAGGGAGAGGGTTGCAGTTTTGAGGTCAGGGTGATCCACACTGAGAAGGTAACATTTGTGTAAAGACTTGAAGTGAGATAGTTAGCCATGTTGGTATCTGGAGGAAGAGCATTCCAGGCAGATGGATTAGCTAGTGCAGAGGCTCTAAGCTGCGAATGTGCTGGAGAAGCAGCCGAGAGGGTAGTGTGCCTAGAGAGAACTGAGCAAGGGGGAGAAAAGAATAGGAAACCAGAAGAGTGTCAGTAGCTGGATTCCACAAAGCTGTGCTTCTCCATAGGCCGTTGTAAGGGCTCAGGCTTCCATTCTGAGTCAGTGGAGGGTTTTGAGCATAGGATGATCTGAGTTCTTATATTTGAAAAGTATTTTTCTCGGGCTGTTGAGAATAGACTGTTGGGGGTAGGAGTTGGAAGTAGGGATACGTGTAGTTAGGAGGCTAACTAAGATAGTAATGCAAGTAAGAGATGATGGTCCTTGGTTATCATAGCTGTGGAGGTGGTGGGAATTGATTGAATGCTGATTATAGGTAGAGCCAAAAGGATTTCTTGATAGATTGATAATGGAGAGTGAGAAGGCTCCCAAGACTTTGGCCTGAGTAACTTTAAGGATGGAGTTGGGGGCCGGCCCGGTGGTACAGTGGTTAAGTGCACACGTTCCTCTTTGGGGGCCCAGGGCTCGCCAGTTTGTATCCTGGGTGCGGACATGGCACCGCTTGGCAAGCCATGCTGTGGTAGGTGTCCCACATATAAAGTAGAGGAAGATGGGCATGGATGTTAGCTCAGGGCCAGTGTTCCTCAGTAAAAGGAAGAGGATTGGCATCAGATGTTAGCTCAGGGCTAATCTTCCTCAAAAAAAAAAAAACCAAAAAAACGGATGGAGTTGGCACCATCTGAGATGGGGAAGACTTGGTATTAGTGGAATATCATTGAAGGGGAAGATCAGGAGCTCATTTTTGAACATGTTATTATGTTTGAGATGTTGAGTAGAAAATTAGATAACACAAATCAGGACACCATGAGAGAGGTTTGGGCTGGAGATAGAACTTTGAGAATTTTTGATGTAGATGGTGGTTTTTTTTTTTTTTTTCTGCAAACAAAACCAATATATTTTATTTACTGTTTGAGCTAGGTTAAGTCAGACTTTCTGTGATATTCAGTTAACACAGACATGGAAGAAAGATCCAGAAGATTGATTATGCATTTAACAAGAAATTCATAAAGAGAAAACAAAACAGATGCAGTTAATGTGACAATATAAAAAACAGTCACAGACAGCTCCGCCGAACTAAAGAAATATTAATCAGAAAAAGTTCACTAAGTACTAGCAAAATTAGTTAAAATAATACTGTGTCTGAGAATTTCCTTAGGATAAATATATGTATTTTTTAAAATTTTTATTGAGTTTATGATAGTTAACAATTCTGTGAAATTTCAGTTGTACGTTATTGTTTGTCAGTCGTGTTGTAGGTGCACCCCTTCACCCTTTGTGCCCACCCCCCCCCCACCCCTTCCCCCTGGTAGCCACTAACGTGTTCTCTTTGTCTACGTGTTTAAATTCCTTATATGAGTGGAGTCATGCAGAGATTGTCCTTCTCTATCTGGTTTATTTCACTTAACATAATTCCCTCAAGGTCCATCCATGTTGTTGTGAACGGGAGGATTTTATTCTCTTTTGTAGCTGAGTAGTATTCCATTGTATATATATACCATATCTTCTTTATCCGATCATCAGTGGATGGGCACTTAGGTTGCTTCCATGTCTTGGCTATTCTAAATAATGCTGCAGTGAACATTGGGGTGCATGGAACTTTTGGAATTGCTCACTCCAGGCTCTTTGGATAGATACTCAGTAGTGGGGTGGCTGGATCATATATTATTTCTACTTTTAATTTTTTGAGAAATCTCCATACTGTTTTCCATAGTGGCTGCACCAGTTTGCATTCCCACCAGCAGTGGATGAGGGTTCCTTTTTCTCCACAACCTCTCCAATATTTGTTACTTTTTGTTTTGGTTATTTTTGCCATTCTCATGGGTGTAAGGTGATCTCTTAGTGTAGTTTTGATTTGCATTTCTCTGATGATCAGTGATGATGAACATCTTTTCATGTGCCTCTTGGCCATCCGTATATCTTCTTTGGAGAAATGTCTGTTCATGTCTCATGCCCATTTTTTGATCGGGTTGTTTGATTTTTGGTTGTTGAGTTGTGTGAGTTCTTTATATATTATGGATATTAAGCCTTTGTCAGATATATGACTTGCAAATATTTTTTTCCCAGTTACTGGGTGTTTTTTTTGTTTCAATCCTGTTTTCCCTTGCCTTGAAGAAGCTCTTTAGTCTGATGAAGTCCCATTTGTTTATTCTTTCTATTGTTTACTTTGAGAAGACATGGTGTCCAGGAAGATCCTTTTAATACTTATGTCAAAGAGTCTACTGCCTACATTTGCTTTTAGAAACCTTGTGGTTTCAGGTCTTACCTTTAGGTCTTTGATCCATTTTGAGTTTATTTTTGTGAATGGTGAAAAACACTGGGTAATTTTCAGTCTTTTACATGTGGCTTTCCAGTTTTCCCAGCACCATTTGTTGAAAAGACTTTCTTTTCTCCATTGTATGCCCTCACCTCCTTGGTCAGAGATTAGCTGTCCATAGATGTGTGGTTTTATTTCTGGGCTTTCAATTCTGTTCCATTGATCTGTGCACTTGTTTTTGTACCAGTACCATGCTGTTTTGATTACTGTAGCTTTGTAGTATGTTTTGAAGTCAGGGATTGTGATGCCTCCAGCTTTGTTCTTTTTTTTCAGGATTGCTTTAGCAATTCGGGGTCTTTTGTTGCCCCATATGAATTTTAGGATTCTTTGTTCTATTTCTGTAAAGAATGTCATTGAGATTCTGATTGGGATTGCGTTGAATCTGTAGATTGCTTTAGGTAGTATGGACATTTTAACTATGTTTATTCTTCCAATCCATGTGCATGGAATGCCTCTCCATCTCTATTTTGTCATCCATTTCTTTCAGAAAAGCCTTGTACTTTTCATTGTATAGGTCTTTCACTTCCTTAGGTAAATTCACCCCGAGGTATTTATTCTTTTTGTAGCGATTGTGAATGGTATTGTGTTCTTGAGTTCTTTTTCTGTTAGTTCATTATTAGATTATAGAAATGCTACTGATTTATGTAAGTTGATTTTATATCCTGCAACTTTGCTGTAGTTGTTGATTATTTCTAAAAGTTTTCCAATGGATTCTTTGGGGTTTTCTATATATAAGATCATGTCATCTGCAAACAGCGAGAGTTTCACTTCTTCCCTCCCTATTTGGATTCCTTTTATTCCTTTTTCTTGCCTAATTGCTCTGGCCAAAACCTCCAGTACTATGTTGAATAAGAGTGGTGATAGAGGGCATCCTTGTTTAATTCCTCTTTTCAGGGGATGGCACTCAGTTTTTGCCCATTGAGTATGATGTTGGCTGTAAGTTTGTCATATATGGCCTTTATTATGTTGAGGTAGTTTCCTTCCTTTTTTTTTAAAGATTTAATTTTTTCCTTTTCTCCCCAAAGTCCTATGTATAGTTGCATATTCTTCATTGTGGGTCCTTCTAGTTGTGGCGTGTGGGACGCTGCCTCAGTGTGGTTTGATGAGCAGTGCCATGTCCGTGCGCAGGATTCAAACCAGTGAAACACTGGGCTACCTGCAGTGGAGCATGGGAACTTAACCACTCAGCCACGGGGCCAGCCCTGAGGTAGTTTCCTACTATCACCATTTTGTTCAGAGTTTTTATAATAAATGGCTGTTGGATCTTGTCAAATGCTTTCTCTGCATCTATTGAGATGATCATGTGGTTTTTATTCCTCAACTTGTTGATGTGGTGTATCATGTTGATTGATTTGCGGATGTTGAACCATCCCTGTGTCCCTGGTATGAATCCCACTTGATCATGATGTATGATCCTTTTGATGAATTGCTGAACTCAGGTTGCCAAAATCTTGTTGAGAATTTTTGCATCTATGTCCATCAGCGATATTGGCCTGTAGTTCTCCTTTTTTGTGCTGTCCTTGTCAGGTTTTGGTATCAGCGTGATGTTGGCCTCATAGAACGTGTTAGGAAGTGTTCCATCCTCCGTAATTTTTTGGAATAGCTTGAAAAGGATAGGTGTTAAATCCTCTCTGAAAGTTTGGTAGAATTCCCCAGGCAAGCCATCTGGTCCTGGGGTTTTATTCTTTGGGATGCTTTTGATTGCTGTGTCAATCTGCTTCCTTGTGATTGGTCTGTTCAGATTGTCTGCTTCTTCTTGACTTAGCTTTGGGAGGTTATAAGTCTAAGAATTTATCCATTTCCTCTAGGTTATCCCTTTTGTTGCCATAAAGTTGTTCATAGTATTCTCTTATAATCCGTTGTATTTTTATGGAGTCTGTTGTTATTTCTCCTCTTTCATTTCTGATTTTGTTTATTTGAGCTTTCTCTCTTTTTTTCTTTGTAAGTCTGGCTGCAGGTTTGTCAATTTTATTTATCTTCTCAAAGAACCAGCTCTTTGTTTCATTGATCCTTTCTACTGCCTTTTTTGTTTCAATAGCATTTATTTCTGTTCTGATTTTTATTATTTCTCTCCTGTTGAGTTTGGGGTTCTGTTCTTCTTTCTCTAATTCAATTACGTGTTATTTGAGGTTATTTGGCATTTTCCTTGTTTGTTAAGGTGTCCCTGTATTGCGATGAATTTCCCTCTTAATACAGCTTTTGCTGTATCCCATATGAGTTGGTATGATATGTTATCATTTTCATTTGTCTCCAGATAGTTTTTGATTTCTTCTTTAATTTCTTCAATGATCCATTGCTTGTTCAATAGCATAGTGTTTAGTCTCCACATCTTTGTCCCTTTCTCAGCTTTTTTCTTGTAATTAATTTCTAGGTTTATAACATTATGATCAGAGAAGATGCTTGTTATTATTTCAATTTTTTTTTAATTTATAGAGGCTTGCCTTGTTTCCCAACATATGGTCTATCCTTGAGAACGTTCTGTGTGCACTTGAGAAGAATATGTATTCTGCTGTTTTTGGATGAAGTGTTCTATGTATATCTGTTAAGTCCAATTGTTTTAGGTTTCATTTAATTCCACTGTTTCCTTGTTGATTTTCTGTCTGGATAATCTGTGCAATGATGTGAGTGGGGTGTTGAGGTCGCCTACTATTATTGTGTTATTTTTGATATCTTCTTTTAGGTTTGTTAATGGTTGCTTTATGAAGTTTGGTGCTCCTGTGTTGGGTGCATAGATATTTATAAGCTTTATTTCTTCTTGATGAAGTGTCCCTTTGGTCATTCTATATTGGTCCTCTATGTTGCTCTTTACCTGCCTTATCCTGAAGTCTACTTTGTCTGATATAAGTATTATGACACCTGGTTTCTTTTGTTTGCCATTAGCTTGGAATATTGTCTTCCAGCCCTTCACTCTGAGCCTGTGTTTGTCGTTGGAGCTGAGGTGTGCTTCCTGGAGACAGCAAATTGTTGGATCTTGTTCTTTGATCCATCTTGCCACTCTGTGTCTTTTTATTGGTGAGTTCAGTCTATTTACATTGAGAGTGATTATTGATGCATGAGGGCTTGATGCTGTCATTCTGTCATTCATTTTCCCGTTTTCCTGCATTTCCTTTGTTTCTTGTCCTTTGTGTTTTGGCCGACCCATTGACTTCTGCAGTTTCTTATGCTTGGTTTCTTAGCTTTTTCCTTATTTATTTTTTGTGTCTCTGTTCTGTTTTTTAGTTTAGTGGCTACCCTGAAGTTTGTATTCAGAATCTCGTGCATAACATAGTCCTTTTTCTGGTGGCCTCTTATTTCCTTAGCCTAAACTGATTCAGTCCCTTTCCTCCTCCCCTCCTAAGTTATTATTGTCATCTCTTATCCCTACTTGTGTTGTGAGTTTGTGGTTAGAGTGATAAGATTATATTTGTTTTTGGTGTTTTCCTTCTCTTTATCCTAAGGCTATAGTTGAATATTTGCTATCCTATTCTGATTCTGTCTGTGTCCTTTGTGTTTTGTTACCCCTTTCTCCCTTTTTTCAGGTGTGAGTGCCTTCTTGAGGATTTCTTGTGTGGGGGCAGTGTGTCTTGTGGCTACGAAGTCCCTTAGCTTTTGTTTGCCTGGGAAAGATTCAGTTTCTCCCTCATATCTGAAGGATATTTTTGCTGGATAGAGTATTCTTGGCTGCAGATTTTTATCCTTTAAAGTCTTGAGTATGTCTTTCCAATCTCTTCTAGTTTGTAAGGTTTCTTCAGAGAAATCCGCTGAAAGTCTGATAGGGGTTCCTTTGTAGGTTATTTTCTTCTGCCTTGCTGCCCTGAGTATTCTGTGTCTTTCATTGTCGCCAGTTTTACTACTATATGCCTTGCAGTAGGTCTTTTTACATTGACAAATCTAGGAGATCTGAAAGCTTCTTCCACACACATTTCTCTCTCATTCCCTAGATTTGGGAAGTTTTCTGCTATTATTTCTTTGAGCACTCTTTCTGCCCTATTCTCCTTTTCTTCACTCGCCGGTATACTGATAATTCTTAACTTGCATTTCCTCTTTGAGTTGGCTATTTCTCAGAGATTTTCTTCATTTCTTTTTAGTCTTAGTTCTCCCTCTTCCTCTGTCTGGAGCCATTCAACCTGTCTGTCTTCGATTATGCTAATTTTCTCCTTTATGTTGTCCACACGGGCATTCAGGGAATCCGTATTCTGTTTTATCTGATCCACTGTATTTTTCATCTCTAGTATTTCTGACTGATTCTTTTTATAGTTTCAGTCTTTTTTGTGAAGCAACTCCAGTACTCGTTGACTCGTTTCTCTGTATTTTCCTTTACCTCATTGAGTTTTTTGATGATAGCTATTCTGGATTCATTGTTATTTAATTTACCTATTTCCAAGTCCTCAGGATATAATTCTGTGTTTTTATTGTTTTCCTTCTGGTCTGGAGCTTTTATAAATTGCTGGATGGTAGAGGAACGGTTTTTGCACATAGTGATATTATTTGGTTGCAGTTACAGCTTGTCGCCACTAGATGGGGGTGGATAGCCACGTATTCTGAGCCCTCTGCCTACAGCCGAGATGGTGCAGCGCAGCCGGGGGCCAGGGAGGGAGGGGGCACTTTCTCTTGTACACAGACCTGGGTTTCTGGATCAGCTCTTGCTCTCTGGTTTCCTGGGGCCTTGGCTTGATGGGGTCCCCCCACGCACAAGCTTTTGCCCCATTAGAGGGCTTCTGTCTAGGCTGAAGGGCGCTAGGGAGTCCTGGGTGATACCCCAGGTGTGTGACCCCTCCCCCACTCCTTCCCTCTCGGAACTTCCCACGGCAGCAATCCCAGTCTTTAGGCTAGGGAGCGAAGAGCTCTCTTACCCCATTCCAGCTCCTCTCAGGGGGGCTCCAGCTTCTCTGTTCTCCATCATTCAGCTGCTGTGGGTCTCTGGCGTTTCCTGTGCTATTGGGATATTTTTTGTTGGAGTGTGGTTGCTCCTTTTTGTTGTATGTTGGAGGGGAGAGAGTCCCTAGTGAGTTCACTACACAATGACGCTGACGTCCTGTAGATGGGTGTTAAAGCCATAAGAATTAAGTAGATCGCCAAGAAAGTGAGTATAGAGAAGTCTAAGGAACCCAATACTGTGAGGTCGAAAAAGGAAGGGCCAGTAAATGACACTGAGAAGGAGAGACCAATGAAATAGCGATTTGGAAACAAAGTAACAAAAGTGTTTGTCTTGGAAGCAGTGGTAGGTCTGTCAGAGGCTTCTGATAGGGTGATCACATGACATGGTTTACGCTTGTGGTCTTGTTGTGAATTGTTAATGGTACTCCCTTTACTTTCAGAAGTATCCTAGTTTAGTTAGTAAATTATGTTGTCTTGCTACTAATAGATCTAATAAGATGAGGGCTCAGATGGGTCATTAGTTTAATGCATTAACTTGCTCATATAATAAAGATTGGCTTTTTGAAACTTGCATTACACTGGTATTTTTATCTTCCGCAGTCTTTAGATGCTAATGTGGAGACATTGTAGCCCTTGCCATTGGGCTCTTAGCAGAAGAGATGATAGAGTTGAAGTACCAAAATCTCAGTTCTATTTGAGAAATTCAGTTTCTTGGAAGGTCATTCAACATTTATTTTGAGAATTTGTGCTGTACATAGGTAAAATAATTAAAAAGGCTGTCAGAGCATCTGTTTCATAGTTTATTTTGTTCTTTTGTTTCAGCATTTTTTTTTCTTTTAAGGATTGGCACCTGGGCTAACAACTGTTGCCAGTCTTCCTCCCCCCCCCCCCCCCCGCTTTTATCTCCCGAAACCCCTCCTGTACACAGTTGTATATCTTAGTTGCACGTCCCTCTAGTAGTGGGATGTGGGACGCCGCCTCAGTGTGCCTGATGAGCAGATCCGAACCCTGGGCCGCCGCAGTGGAGTGCGCGAACTTAACCATTCAGCCACGGAGCTGGCCCCTGTGTCAGCATTTTTGGTATACATTCTGAATAAGGAGAAACTTTCTATGTCTTGCAAACTCCTTTTTCTTTTGGTGAGGAAGCTTGGCCCTGAGCTAACATCTGAACCAATCTTCCTCTATTTGTATTTGACATGCTGCCACAGCATAGCTTGATGAGTGATGTGTAGGTCTGTGTGCAGGATTCAAACTGGCCAACCCTGGGCTGCCGAAGTGTAATGCGTGCACTTAACCGCTATGACACCGGGCCATCTCCCCCAAACTCTTACCTATCATGAAATCTGTTGCCCTTTCATATGTAATTATGTATAATAATTATTAGATGTTTGTAATAGTTTGAAAAATACCTACTGTTTGTGTAAATAACATAGTTTGGATAATATAGTTTTAGCTGAACTCAACTTGCAAAAATTCAAAATACTGTGAATTAATATTTGGCACTAAAAATGAGTGTTTTAGTTTTAAACAAAGGGGTTCTGTTTTGACTCTGTTAACCATGCGGTTTTAATGATATGTTATCTGAAGGCATCTTAGCCAAGGACTGTCTGGATTTGAGTTCTTACTTAGAACTTGGAAGGGTTTTGAGTGGTTTTGAGGGCGTTTTTTTCTGGAAACAACTTGTGTATAAGCTGTCTGGTTTAGCTTGGATGTAGAAATCCTGAAACAACCAATGTTATGTATATTTAGCTACATTCATTTTTCCTCTTGGTTCTTTGGCTGTTTTTACTGAAATCTCAAATAATCTATCTTTTCTTTTGGTGAAGAAGACTGTTGCTGAGCTGACACCTGTGCCAGTCTTCCTCTATATTTTGAATGTCGGACGCTGCCATAGCATGACTTGATGAATGGTCTGTAGGTCTGCACCTGGGATCTGAACCCATGAGCCCTGGGCAAGTGAAGCAGAGTGCACAAACTTAACCAGTACACCACTGGGCCGGCTCCTAGCATGTTATTCTAAACCTACTTGCCTTTACTGTGGAATTTTTCCCCCCCGTTATTTGTAAGTTTTGATCTAGAAAGTAAAGGTGGAAAATAAATGTATACTTGTGGGAAAACAACTTTCAAAGCTAAAGAAAGTGAAAAGGAAAGCTTCCGCACTTCGTGTTCCTATTCAGAGATATCTGTTATTAAGTTTTTAATTTATTCACCCCAAAAATTCTGTATCTTTTTTTTTTTTTTTTGAGGAAGATTAGGCCTGAGCTAACTGCTGCCAATCCTCCTCTTTTTGCTGAGGAAGACGTGCCCTGAGCTAACATCCATGCCCATCTTCGTCTACTTTATATGTGGGATGGCTACCACGGCATGGCTTGCCAAGCAGTGCCATGTCCACATCCAAACCGGCGAACCCCAGGCCACTGAAGCTGAACGTGTGCACTTAACCGCTGTGCCACTGGGTTGCCCCCCCTTTTTTTCCCTTAGTAAGCATCTTTACTGCAGCTTTACTTGATTCTTTTTTGGAGTGGGGGGTGGCCTAGGAAGATTGGCCCTGATCCAACATCTGTTGCTAATCTTCCTCTTTCTGCTTGAGGAAGATTGTCACTGAGTTAACATCTTTCTTGTCTTCCTCTACTTTGTATGTGGGACACCACCACCACAGCATGGGTTGATGCACAGTGTGTTGGTCCACGCTTGGAATCAGAACCCATGAACCCTGGGCTGCTGAACCAGAGTGCCTGAACTTAACCACTGTGCCATCAAGGCAGCCCCCTACTTGATTCTTTTAAACAATTACCTATTTTGCACGTACCATAATTTATTTAAACAGTCACTTTTTGCTGTTTTACTCTTTCCTTTTGCTAAGATAAGCAAAACTTCAGTGAAAATCTTTGTTTCTTTGAGTTCTCGAGGCAGTATATCTGGAGGGATACCATCATAATAGTGGAATTATAGGTTCAAGGGTAGTGCAATAAACACTTTTTACAATATTGACAATTTGAGTTTCAGAAAACGTTGTAGCAGTTAATACTGTTGTTAACAGTCTGTCTTGTTTGCCCAGATTCTTGTTACAGTATGTCCTCAGATTTTGATTTTTGCTTGTCTTATAACAGAAAATATGCTGTCATTATAACATGAAGGAAATAACTTGCTCTAAGAATTTGTAGCAGGCAAGTTTAGTTATGTATAATTGATAAATATAAGCACAGTTTATCTGTAACTTCTCAAAAGATATCTTGACTTGTTCCCAAGCCTCTCCTACCCTTTTTTTTTATTGAGTTAATGATAGTTACAATCTTCTGAAATTTCACTTGTACATTAATGTTTGTCATTTGTGTTGTAGGTGCCTACCCCCCACCCCACCTTTCCCCTGGTATCCACTAAACTGTTCTCTTAGTCCACATTTTTAAATTCCTTATATGAGTGGAGTCATACACAGATTATCCTTCTCTATTTGGCTTATTTCACTTAACATAATTCTCTCAAGGTCCATCCATGTTATTGCAAATGGAATGATTTTGTTCTGTTTTGCAGCTGAGTAGTATTCCATTGTATATATGTACCACATCTTCTTTATCCATTCATCTGTTGATGGTCACCTAGGTTGCTTCCATGTCTTGGCTAATGTAAATGATGCTGCAATGAACATTGGGGTACATAGGACTTTTGGGATTGCTGACTTCAAGTTCTTTGGATAGATACCCAGTAGTGGAATGGCTGGATCGTATGGTAGTTCTATTTTTAATTTTTTGAAGAATCTCCATACTGTTTTCCGTAGTGACTGCACCAGTTTGCATTCTCACCAGCAGTGGATGAGGGTTCCTTTTTCTCCACAACCTCTCTAACATTTGTTACTATTAGTTTTAGATATTTTTGTCATTCTAACGGGTGTAAGGTAATATCTTAGTGTAGTTTTGATTTGCATTTCCCTGATGATCAGTGATGATGAGCATCTTTTCATGTGCCTATTGGCCATCTGTATATCTTTGGAGAAATGTCTGTTCATGTCTCCTGCCCATTTTTTGATTAGGTTGTTTGATTTTTTGTTGTTGAGTTGTGAGAGTTCTTTATATATTATGGATATTAAGCCTTTGTCAGATATATGACTTGCAAATATTTTTTCCCAGTTAGTGGGGTTTTTTTTGTTTCAATCCTGTTTTCATTTGCCTTGAAGAAGCTCTTTAGTCTGATGAAGTCCCATTTGTTTATTCTTTCTATTGTTTCCCTTCTCTGAGAAGGCATGGTGTCTGAAAAGATCCTTTTAATACTGATGTCAAAGAGTCTACTGCCTACATTTTCTTCTAGAAGCCTTATGGTTTCAGGTCTCACCTTTAGGTCTTTGATCCATTTTGAGTTTATTTTGGTGAATGGTCAATTTTCATTCCTTTGCATATGGCTTTCCAGTTTTCCCAGCACCATTTGTTGAAAAGACTTTCTTTTCTCCATTGTATGCCCTCAGCTCCTTTGTCAAAGATAAGCTGTCCATAGATGTGTGGTTTTATTTCTGGGCTTTCAATTCTGTTCCATTGATCTGTGCACCTGTTTTCATACCAGTACCATGCTGTTTTGATTACCGTAGCTTTGTAGTATGTTTTGAAGTCAGCGATTGTGATGCCTCCAGCTTTGTTCTTTTTTTTCAGGATTGCTTTAGCAATTCGGGGTCTTTTGTTGCCCCATATGAATTTTAGGATTCTTTGTTCTATTTCTGTAAAGAATGTCATTGGGAGTCTGATTGGGATTGCTTTGAATCTGTAGATTGCGTTAGGTAGAACGGACATTTTAACTGTGTTTATTCTTCCAATCCATGTACATGGAATGTCTTTCCATCTCCTTATGTCATCATCCAATTCTCTTAGAAAGGCCTTGTAATTTTCATTATATAGGTCCTTCACTTCCTTAGTTAAATTTACCCCAAGGTATTTTATTCTTTTTGTTGCGATTGTGAATGGTATTGTGTTCTTGAGTTCTTTTTCTGTTAGTTCATTATTAGATTGTAGAAATGCTACTGATTTATGCAAATTGATTTTGTACCCTGAAACTTTGCTGTAGTTGTTGATTACTTCTGAGAGTTTTCCAATGGATTCTTTGGGGTTTTCTATATATAAGATCATGTCGTCTGCAAACAGCAAGAGTTTCACTTCTTCCCTCCCTATTTGGATTCCTTTTATTCCTTTTTCTTGCCTGATTGCTCTGGCCAGGACCTCCAGTACTATGTTAAATAAAGTGGTGATAGAGGGCATCCCTACCCTTTTTTTTAAGGAGATGTGGATGAGAACATAGGTAGAACGTTTGTTTTGTATAAAGAAAACAGAACAAAACAGAGTAGTCTTTCTACATTGTTAAAAATTGTTAAAGATAAGGGTTTAAATGTCCTCACCAAGGGGTTTTTAATCTTAATGAATTTTCTGTACCTTACGTGGTGAGTTCTGATTGTAATGAAATGAGCAGATTTCAGAACAGGAAGCTATGGATAAGCTTGTTCCTTGTATCCGAAAATTTTTGTGTTCCAGCAGCAGTACTTGGTGAATTCTTAGGGAAAAAACTTGTGGGGTGTTTTTTTGTTTTTTTCTTTATTTGGTAATACAGAATAGGTCCTCTGATTCAGCAGGTGGTTGCAATTAAACTGATAAGCATCCTGTCATTTTAGCTGTATTGCTGCTTTCAGCTTTCCTTTCTAAATGCTCCTAGTAAAAAGTTTGAACAATGCAGGAAAGGATTGGGGTTCTAGATCCTTTGTTTGCCTTTAAATCAGCCATTCAGATACCTAAACAGACATTTTAAGGTACAACTTGAAGACTAAGCTCTCTGATTCTGAAGTAGTACGTAAGAAGTAAAGTGAACAAACGAGATCTTGTAAATAAGTTGTAATTAGTGTGGGAAGAGGGGCTGAAAATGTTAGGTGTTTCTTTCCACAAACTCTAATTTTAATTAAGTACTTTCCTGATGCTTCTAAAGGGTATAGAATAAATAATCATTTTGAAATTGATAAAATAGAAATGTCAAATATTACAGATTGTCTTGCTAAAATAGAAATTTTTTGGAGGCAGGGATAATTTTTTTTTTCAATATTGGCCCTGCCCAATTTTAAAACTTGGCATCTTTTTTTCTGTGAGGAAGATTGTCGCTGAGCTAACGTCTGTGCCAGTCTTCCTCTACTTTACATGGGATGCTGCCGCATGTGGCTTAACAAGTGGTGCGAGGTCTGCACCTGGGATCTGAACCTGTGAAGCCTGGGCTGCGGAAGCAGAGCATACGACCTTAACCATGACGCCACCAGGCTGGCCCCCGAGCTTGACATCTTTTATCAATAGTAGTTGAGATATCTGAATTTTATTTTAAAGTCCTTACTGGTATTTTGGGTACTAAGATGGAGAGATGAAGGTTATTTAACTATTTTTTTCCTCTAATAAAAAGGGTAACTAATCTAAAAGTCTGGTTTTATTTATTTATTTATTTTTAAACAGGTGCCATGTTTCAGAACAGACTAAGACTCCTGGTAAAGAAGAACTGAAGACACTGTACAGACATCAGATATAGGCTAATTACAAAGAAAGCATTAACCTGCCTCTGAGGTGACTAAAGGGGAATAATGGTGATTTTGCGCCGGGCTCGGCCGCCTGCTTCCGCCCCAACCAGCAATGAATCTTGACTCGCTCTCGCTGGCCTTGTCTCAAATCAGCTACCTGGTGGACAATTTAACCAAGAAAAACTACCGAGCCAGCCAGCAGGAAATACAGCATGTAAGTAACCTAGTCAGAAAATCTAAGTACCATTAAGGGAATGAGTATGCAGTGGAAAGTAAGTTTCTATGGGTGTGTTGCGTGAAAAGTATCTAATTTTTGCCCCTTACTTCAAGTGATTTCTCTTCAGCTTAATATATAAAAGAGATCTTATCCTGGTTCTTTTTTGGGGGGGTTCACAGATTTTTGTTTTTTTGTTAAAATTATGAAATATTTGTTTTGATCTAATCCTATTTTTTCCTTAATACTTTTTTAAAAAATTGAGATAAACTTCACAAACTATAAAACTCACCCTTTACAATGTAAAATTCTGTAATTTGTAGTTGATTCACAAAGTCGTTCAACCATTATCATCAAACTCCAGCGTATTTTCCTCACCCCAAAAAGAAACGCCTGAATCCATTTGCAGTTGCTCTCCATTTCCCCTCCCTCCAGCCCCTGGCAACTGCTAATCTACTTTGTGCTTCTATGGATTTGCCTTTCTGGACATTTCATATAAGTGAAATCATCCCATATGTGGCCTTCAGTTGTCTGCCTTCTTTCACTTGGCATGATGTTTCAGGTTTCATCCATGTTGGAGCATGCATCAGTACTTCATTCCTTTTTATGGCTGAATAATAGTCCATTGTATGAATATATTCCACATTTTGTTTAACTGTCAGTTGGATATTTAGGTTTGTTTCCGCTTTTTTGACTCTTAATGAATAGTGTAGCTATCAACATTTGTTTACCAGTTTTTGGGTGGATGTTTATTTTCAGTTTTTAGGATATATACCAAAGAATGGAATTGCTGGATCATATGGTTACTCTATTTTTACCTTTCTGAAGAACTGCCAGACTGGTTTGCAGAGCATTGCATCACTTTTCATTTCCACAAGCAGTGTATGAGGGTTCCAATTTTTTTTCATCCTCACTAACACTCATTGTTGCCTGTCTTTTTGCCTTTAGCCCTGCTAGTGGATGTGAACTGGTATCTCATTGTAGCTTTGATTTATAGATAATGCTGTTGAGCGTCTTTTCATGTGCTTCTTTGTACATCTTTGGAGAAATGTCAATTCAAATCCTTTGCCCTCCCCTCCCCCTCCATCTTTTAAAATTACTGTTCTCCAGTGTAGATTTGACTTGTAGAGTATTTCATTCAATCTTCGTGAAAGTTAAATAGTATACTATACCTTAGTTTTAGTGATTGTACCCCCTTCCCATTTATAAATCAAATGGAGTATCACACTTAGAATTCTTCATATTGTTAAAGCATAATTTAGCTGTATGACCCTGGTTAACTTCTCCAAACCTCCTTTTCTTCATCTGCAAAATAAGGATAAAAACAATAAAATTTGCAGGACACCTTGTTGTGATTAAATGAAATTAAATAGAGTACGTAACACAGTTCCTGTCTCAGCATTAAAAAAGTGCTAATTCTCCCTCTATAGTATAAATTATAGTTACTACGTAAAGTAGTTAGTACACAAATAGAAACTTGTAAGTGAAATAGGTGCTTAATTATTTGAGCTAAATCTAAGGCTTGAGAGGGTTTGTATGGAACTATTTCCTTGTCTTTTTGGGGTGTGTGTAATGTGTGCATGTAGCAGTTGTGGTTGTGGTTTAATGTGATTTTTAAAATAGATATTAACCTGATTACCCTAGGTACCCATTTCTCCTACCAACAGGCAACCAATGTTGGCTATTTCTTCATTGTCCTTCCAAAGATATTTGCATATAGAAAATGGGAAGATATTTCCCCCATTTCATATGGTGGCGTATAGTAGATATTGTTCTCCATCTTTTTGTTTTGTTTTGTTTTCAATTTACCAGTCTGTCTTGGAAATCATTCCTTAGCCATATGTGAAAAGTCTCTTCATTCCTTTAAGGCTGCATAGTAAACCATTGTCTGGATGGATCATAATTTACACTTCACTGTTGATGGACACTTAGGTTATATAAGAGTTTTTGTGTGTGTGTGTGCTCACACACTGTGGACAGTGTTGTTACAAGGTAGTTCCTGCCTATATATGTTGTTGTATTTGTAGGATAGATGCTTAGAAATTGAAGTTTGGACAACTTTTCCAGTTTACTTTCTAATGGAAAAGCTCTATCCTTAGAATTATCTAATATCTATTTGATTTCCCACCTTTGTACTGTTTCTCTGGTACATTGAAATATCACCAGGTATGTATGCTTATGGAGTTTACTGCTTTGATGAATTCTAGTGCTAAGTTCATTGTTTTAATACCTTCAGTGGTCCTCTTACTACAGAACAAAATCCAACCTCCTCAGTCTGAGTTGTTTTTTTTTTTTTATTTCTTTAGCTGAGGAAGATTCACCCAGAGCTAACAGCTAACATCTGCCACTGATCTTCCTCTTTTTTTATGTCGGCCCCTGACAGACAAGTGGTGTAGGTCCACAGCCTGAACTGAATCTGGGCCCCTGAAGCAGAGCGGGCTGAATTTAACCACTAGGCCACCAGGGCTGGCCCATCATGGCCCTTTAAGTTCAGTTCTAAATGCTGTTTCTGGAATTCTCATCTTTCGAGAACCAAATCTAATACCACCTGTCCAGTGAAGACTTAACCCCTTTTTTCCTTTATTTGAATTAATTCCTTAGGGTAAATTCTGAAAGCTCTGTTGGTCAGAATGTGACCTAACAATTTCATGCAGCTGCTATTTAAGCATCTGCCGTGTACCACACATTATTTTTTTGGCAACTTTTTATTGAAATAAAATGTATACACAGAATAATTTCTCAAATTATAAGTGTGCAGATAAATTTTCATAAAATGAACATATACCTATTATAACCATGCAGATTAAGAAAAGTGATACTAGCGTCTCAGAAGCTCCTCGTTTAGTTGCTGAACATATCACTTAGGCACTCAGCAGTTTCACTTCTACGTATATACCAAACAGAAAGGCACGTGCACGTTCATCATAAAACGTGTATCTCAATAGCCCCAAGGTGGAAACAACCCGTGTCTATCAACAAGGTATACTATGAGGCATTGAGACTATTATGTGGAACAACATGCCTTGATCTTAGTGTTGAGTGAAAAATGCTGAGCATTCCATCAGTTCAGTCATTCTATTTGTACAGTCAGTTCTCTGATCTTCATAGCAATTGTTCAAGCATTTACAATGTTCCAGGTGTTATTTCTAATGTGATATTACATCAGTTCTCACATTCTCACTTCAGTGGTGCAGGGTGGGTAGTATTGTTCCATTTTACACTGAGCTTCAAAGACATTAAGTATTTTGCCCACTGGTATTCTGCCTGAAAATGGCAGATAGGAGATTTGAATCCACAACATTCCTGTGTTGAATCTCTTTATGTTGTTCCTGAAAGACAAAGAAGTAGAAGAAAATTAGAGACAGGATTGTAAGGTCTCCTAGTCTCAAGTTTGGCTGCCCCTGACAGCCCCTACTCTAAAACGTCTTCCACTCTGTGCTCAGAGTGACCTTTTGAAAATGTATAGCTAATAGTCTCTTTGAGGTTTTAAAATCTTTTGTTTGTCTCTGTCCCACTCAGTAAAGCCCAGACTCCTGACTGTGCCTATGTTGCTGTTCTTTGGAAGCAGACATGAGACAGTTTGGAATGCAGGTTATTTATAACGTTTGAATACCTGTAGGGGGAGGGGAAAAGACTGGAGACAGAATTGGGCAGAAGGAGAACTGTGGTGGAAACACAACAAAACCCTGGCCAACTCCATGGGGAATTCTGCAACGGATATCAAAGTTGTCCCACAGTGGGCCCAAATGGCCAGGCCTTTACATCCCTTAGGATTGTATGAAGGCTACCTCAGGAGGGTGTGTGCCCTTGGATAATATGACTCCAGCTGAGACAAACCTTAAAGGCGGTGACTGCTGGGGCAGTTAGAACTTCTTGCAAGTGGGGAATCTGGTGGCACTGTCTGACTTTACCCCAGCAAGCCTCTGCATGATCTGGTCAGCTTAATACCGAATTACTAATTGGTTTGATCATCTTCCCCACTCCCAAGACCTTGAGATATTGGACTATCCTTTAGTTTGTCTCTTATACCTAACATTTAGTAAGTGTTCAAATGCAATTGGAATGAATAAATTATTTAGTAATTAATTTTGAAGGTAAGGGTTAGAATGCATGGTTTCACCTAATGGCTGAGGTTTCTCAGTGTCTACAGATTTTCTTTAGAAAAGTAAATTTTGTGTCTTTAACAGTACCTTTGCAGACAGCCTCCTCTCTTCTATTACTTCTAGAAGGATTAGGAATTTAGAACTGGAGTGGGAGCAAGGTTCTAGTTCTTGGCTCTGTCTTGATTTCCTTTGGTGTTAGGTAAAGACTTGTGATTCTTGGATGCTTAGTATATTTTAGTGCCATGCTTTGTTGTGGCTTAGTCTGATCAGATTTATTATCTTGGCTGGGATCATGTTCCCTTTGTTATTTATCCTAGTGACAAATGGGAAGAAGGAATATTTATCGAATTTATTATATATATGGGTTCACTAAACATGAGAGCTAGCTATTTATTACCATTATGTAGATTAAAAAACAGGGCTAGAATTTAATTTGTCCCATTAGTCAGGATTTTGTGATGTTCTTTAAAGATTAACCCCTGTAGTTATGCTTTCCTTTAAAATACTCATCATTATGAAAGAAATTATACAAGTAAAATAAAATTAAATCAACACTAGTTTCTCTACTCAGCTTCTTAGCATTTTGGAGTGTTCTTTGATTTTGCATTAAAAATAGTTGTTCTAGGGGCCGACCCTGTGGTCTAGTGGTTAAGTTTGGTGAGCTCTGCTTTGGTGGCCCGGGTTCAGTTCCCAGGTGAGCACTACCACACCCTTTGGTGGCCATGCTGTGGTGTCGCCTCACAAAATAGAGGAAGATAGCACAGATGTTAGCTCAGGACGAATCTTCCTCAGTAAAAGAAAAGAAAGAAAAGTTCTATAAAAACATTTTTTTTTAAAGATGTTTTTGGGGCTGGCCCGGTGGCACAGCAGTTAAGTTCGCATGTTCCGCTTCTTGGTGGCCTGGGGTTCGCCGATTCGGATCCTGGGTGTGGACATGGCACCACTTGGCAAAAGCCATGCTGTGGTAGGCATCCCACATATAAAATAGAGGATGATAGGCATGGATGTTAGCTCAGGCCCAGTCTTCCTCAGCAAAAAGAAGAGGATTGGTAGTAGTTAGCTCAGGGCTAATCTTCCTCAAACAAACAAACAAAAAAAAGATTTAAAAAAAATTTTTTTTAATTATTTTGTTTTTTAAGTTTTTCCTTCTCCCAAAGCCCCCCACTACATAGTTGTATATTTTAGTTGTGGGTCCTTCTAGTTGTGGCATGTGGGACACCACCTCAGCATAGGTTGATGAGCAGTGCTAGGTCCGTGCCCAGGATCCACACCTGTGAAACCCTGGGCCACTGAAGTAGAGTGTGCGAACTTAACCACTGGGCCACGTGGCCAGCCCCTATAAAAACATTTTATATCCTGTTCTTTAAATGATATAATCTCTAAATATAATTTAAAAAATTATAAATGTAAATTTATAAAACCAAAATTTTAAATTTATTAAATTAATAAATTTATAGTAAAAGTTTTATTGAAGATAATCTTGGGGCTGGCCCTGTGGCCGAGTGGTTAAGTTCACGTGCTCCACTTCGGCAGCCCAGGGTTTCGCCAGTTCAGATCTTGGGCGAGGACATGGCGCTGCTCATCAGGCCATGTTGAGGTGGTGTCCCACATGCCACAACTAGAGGGACCCACAACTAAAATACACAACTATGTGCTGGGGGGATTTGGGGAGAAAAAGCAATTAAAAGAAAAAAAGAAGATTGGCAACAGTTGTTAGCTCAGGTGCCAGTCTTCAAAAAAAAAAAAAGATAGTCTCAAACACACATGAGTAGAGTAGTACAATATAACCCCCATGAATCTGTCATCTAGCTTCATTTTAAGCTATGACCAGGCTGTTTGATCTCAGTTGTTTTAAAGCACAGCCCAGACATAATTTCATCTCTTCATAATACCATTTTAACATCTTTAAACAAAAAAAGCACAATACTTCCTAAATATCAAATATCCAGTTAACAGTCACATTTCCTGTTTGCCTTATATTAAAAAAAAATCTTAAAACTGTTGGTTTGAATCAGGATTCAAATAAAATAAATCAGTTTGTCTCCTGGGACCTTATTAAGTCTCATTTATTCATTTATTTATTTATTTATTTTTTGCTGAGGAAGACTGGCCCTGAGCTAACATCCGTGTCCATCTTCCTCTACTTTATATGTGGGATGCCTACCACAGCATGGCATGCCAAGTGGTGCCGTGTCTCCACCCGGGATCTGAACCGGCGAACCCCGAGCTGCTGAAGCAGAATGTGTGGACTTAACTGCTGTGCCACTGGGCCGGCTGCTGTAAAACAACTTTTATTCAAAGAATAGTTTAGTCTTATTAAAAATATGTTGTATGTTGAAATGAATTCAGTGCTTACTATCTGTCCTTTTGCTGCAGTTTCTATATTCCTGAAAAAACTTTATTTTCATTTGTTTCTTTTTTGGCTGTAGATCATTGTCAGCAGATTTGTTTCATTGAGAACTTGGGTGCTGTTACCCAGATTCTTTCATGCTTAAGGATATATCATTTTTATTTGGAGTCGATTATCACAAGATATGAAATTCTTGGGTCAAGTTTGTTTCCCCCTAGTTGTGTAAATACTGCTCTCCATTATTCTTCAGTAACATCAAATGCCAGAAGCTCCCTGGCTTCTTCCTCCTCCTCTTTCCTCTCTCTCCTTCCTCATGCATTTTAGGTAACTTTTCTTGCCTGCATCTACTCTTAACCTCGATATCCCCATAAATTTTCTTTTAATTAGAGTTAACTTCATGTGTATAAGTTTTGATTATTCTGTTATTACCTTTTCTTGTGCTATGGTATACCTTTCAATGTTTCAATTCAAATATTTATTTCAGGGATATTTTTCTTCTTTTCTTTGAATGGTTTTCTTTGTCATTTCTTCTCTTGTGGATTGAGGTATATTAATTTTATTAGGTGGTTATCTTTTCTGTAAAATTTTTGCCTTAGTTCTTTCCTAAGCCCTGCAAACTTGCTTTCATTTCCTTCTGTTATCTTATTTTTGAACTAGTGTGTCACCTTTTTGAGGACTTTCCCCCTTAAAAAACAAAAATTTCTACCATTTCTTTGAGGGTATGGAATACTATTTGTCTGAACTCTTCTTGTTTGTTTATTGGGTAAGTTCTTTGAAATGTATGTTCTTCACCTGTCTTGTTTCTTTGCTTTGTTTATTTTACAGGTTCTTGAAATAGGTTGCATGCTGAGTCTTGGGACTTTTTGCTTGTCTTTGAATCAGTGCAATTATTTACTCACATTTAAATAGTCTTAGGAATACTTGAGGGCAGGAAAGTGTCTTGGGGTACTTCACCATTTCTGTTTTCAGATTTGGTAATGGTTTCCTCATTCTTCTCCAGCATTCTTCTTTGTTCACAGACGTTAAATGTGGCACCTTGAGCTTGATTGTTCATCTATATCTCTCTCCCTTGCCATTCTGCAATTTCTGTGTGTTGATCTGGGTCTCTAAATGGACAGTCTGTCCTTTTTCATGGCCCATTTGTGCCCCCAATTCATCACCTGAACAGAGAATAATTATACATATTTTGGGACGTTTATCAATTCTAGACATTTTTATTTTTGGATTTATCAGTCCCAAGTAGAAGTCTGCATTTGGCTTGTCATTTGAGTTGGTAAGAATGAGCTCTTTGCCATATTTCTCTGGACCACTTCTTAAAAGAGAATGTATTATTGAAGATGTAATTTTAAAAAAAAATTTGTTGTTTGAGAGACTAGAGTAGAAAAAGGTGGTCTTAGTTCCACCATCTTTTACTTAGGAATTCAAAATTTTATCCTTAATTTAATGCTTTTTTTGTTAGAAGAAACCCTTCATAGTTGCAAAAATTTTTCATGTTCTTTTCAAAATATTAAACTGTTTTGAATGTATGCACTATTTTTCATAAAGTATTCACAAAGTATTCATACAGATAAGGCAATAAGAACCTGGAATTTTTTTTTTGAAGAAGATGATGATTAACCCTGAGCTAACTGCTGCCAGTCTTCCTCTTTTTGCTGAGGAAGACTGGCCCTGAGCTAACATCGTGCCCATCTTCCTCTACTTTATATGTGGGTTGCCTACCCCAGCGTGATGTGCCAAGCAGTGCCAATTCCGCACCCGGGATCTGAACTGGTGAACCCTGGGCTGCTGAGAAGTGGAACATGCGAACTTAACCGCTGCGCCACTGGGCTGGCCCCTGGAATGAATATTTTTAAGGGTTAGAATATGTTCAGCAAGCTTAAGAAATATGAATGAAGATGCTGATGCAAACTTGTTTGTATGGTGCATATGTATATTTTGAAACAGTCTGATTATTCTGGTTGCTATAACTATAATCATGGTAGTGTAGAGAGTTACTGTCTTCAATTTAAATTTTAAAATCTAGTATTTTATAATTGTATGGAATCCTGAGTGTTTTTGGGACCTTTGAGATCATCTGCTGGGCTAGATTTTGTATTTTTCTTTATATAAATCTTTTTGAGCTTATGTGAAAATCCACATATATATATATATATATATCTGTTTTTTGCGTGGGTGTGAGGAAGATTGGCCCTGAGCTAACATTTCTTGGCAGTCTTCCTCTTTTCGCTTGAAGAAGATTGTTGCTGAGCTAACATCTGTGCTAATCTTCCGCTATTTTATGTGGGATGCCTACCACAAGCATGGCTTGTCAAGCAGTGCCATGTCCGCACCCAGGATCCGAACCGGTGAATCCCAGGCCTCCAAAGCGGAACGTGTGCACTTAACCGCTGTGCCACCGCACCAGCCCCTATTTCTTTTTTTTAAATAGATAGGCTTTTTTTTTTTAAAGGTTGGCACGTGAGCCAACAGCTGTTGCCAATCTTTTTTCTTTGTTTTCTGCTTTTTCTCCCCAGATCCCCCCAGTACACAGTTGTGTATTTTAGTTGTGGGTCCTTGTAGTTGTGGCATGTGGGATGCCGCTTCAGCGTGGCCTGATGAGTGGTGCCATGTCCGCACTAAGGATTCAAACCAGCGAAACCCTCGGCCGCCGAAGCAGGGTGTGGGAACTTAACCACTCGGCCACGGGCCCATCCGCTAGTTACTTTATTTTTAATATAGCCTAAAGATTTTGCTGTCACATTGTAAGATAGTTACTTAACTAAAGCTTTGAATTATTTTACTGGTCTCCACTGCCCAATGAGTGGAGTGGTCTGAATTTTAAGTAAAAATATATAGGACTTAATTTTACAGGAGCAATAAAATCTTATTTCAACATCTTTGCAACCCAATGATGTTTTTAAAATACCACTTGTTTTAGAAGAAAAAAATAGTTGCTCCTAATGAAGGGCAGCATGGTATCACAGAATTAATATTGCGTTCACCCAGCAACCATAAAACACACCATTTAATTCCACCACCAGCCGGCAAGTTATGTGTGACATTTGTCTTTAGTCGCTCCAACCTTGATTTTTAAAAAAAATCTTATCTGTGATAACATGGTATTGTTTGTCTTATATATATTTCTTAGGTTTGTTGTGAAGATTAAGTGGCTGTAAAAGCAATTGTAAAATTATAAAAATATTATATAAATAAATGTAAAGGATAAGAAGGGATATTTGTAAACTTTTGCTGATCCTGATTAAAACAAAAACTTAAAAGTTTTTTTGTTTTGGTTTTTGGCCATTGACAGTCTGATGGAAAGTCCCTTCCATTTTTTAGGTTGGTGTAACAGCACCAGATAAGTCAGTATGTTCATTAACTGTCATCTGATCCCCTGACTCCCTCTGGCCTTTTTGTGTTTGTGTACTGTTTAACTTCTGCCTCAAAGGCTGTTCCTCCAGCTCTATCTGGTTGTCAACTTCAATATTTTAAGTCTCAGCTTACATTTTACATCTTTAGGGAAAGTCTTTCTGTGGTACCTCTCCCCTCCCATCAATATCACATAGCCCTGTTTCATTTTCTTCATATGACAGTTAATATTATCAGAAATTCTTTACCTATACTTTTCTTACCCCATGAAAACATCCTTCGTGAGAGTTATGGAACTCACTGGTCTGTACTGCTGTGTTTGCTGTACCTTGTATTGTATCTAGTATGTTCTCAACATGTATTTGTTAAGCCAGCTGCTCTTGCTCTTTTGAGGGAGAGCTCTGGTTAGTTGAATCATTGGTGATTCTAGTCTTAATTAATTTTTTTTTAAAGATTTTATTTCTTTCCTTTTTCTCCCCAAAGACCCCCGGAACGTAGTTGTATATTCTTCGTTGTGGGTCCTTCTAGTTGTGGCATGTGGGATGCTGTGTCAGCGTGGTTTGATGAGTAGTCCCATGTCCGCACCCAGGATTCGAACCAACGAAACACTGGGCCGCCTGTGGCGGAGCGCACAAACTTAACCACTCGGCCACAGGGCTAGCCCCTAGTCTTAATTATTTGAATTGGCTATTTAGTATCTTCAGCATTCAAGGCGATAGGAAAAAACAATCTTTTGCCTTTGTAAAACTTAAGGAATGATAAGAACCTACAAAACCAATACATTGTGAATAGGTTCACAGTAATCTTTATAGATGCAGAGGTTCTTATTGATTATCAAATTATACAAATTTTAACTTCTATGTATGTATGTATGTATGTATGTATTTATTTATTTATTGAGGAAGATTAGTCCTGAGCTAACTGCTGCCAATCCTCCTCTTTTTGCTGAGGAAGACTGGCCCTGAGCTAACATCATGCCCATCTACCTCTACTTTATATGTGGGACGCCTACCACAGCATGGTGTGCCAAGCGGTGCCATTTCCGCTCCCGGCATCCGAACCAGTGAACCCTGGGCTGCCGAAGCCCGGGCCGCCGAAGCACAACGTGTGTACTTAACTGCTGTGCCGCTGGGCCGGCCCCTAGATTTTAACTTTTAGATGTTTGTGGGACAGTGTGAAAATTGGTCTTACTTAACTACCACACTTTCTGGATGGGGAAAACTGAAACTGAAATAAGTTAACTTAGCCAGCTGTCACTTTATTATTATGATACAGTCGAGAGACTGTAGGCTTTGGAGGTGGGCTATGAATCCTTCCTCCTCGACTCATACACTAGTGGATTTTAGGCTGCTGGAATCTGTTTTAAGTGTTCACCTCCTCATCTATAAAATGGGAGTAAGTTTTGGCAGAGTTGTTGAAGATTAAACTGAGAAAGCTCGGTACCATATCTAGTCTAAAGTAGGTAGTTAAATATTTATTATTTATAATGTAGCATTTAATAAGCAAGTGATTACTCTCCACATACAATGTGCTAAGCTCTTTTGTAGACTAGATGTGAGGAAGTCAACACAACTACATGAATTCCCTCTTCTCATGCAACTTAAAAATCTAGTGAAGGACGTGGAAAATAAATTATCAGGTGGTGATAAGTGCTATGGAGAAAAGTAAAGCAGGGTAATAGGTGATGATGGGTCAGGTCGTGTTGCTGTTTTTGGGAGGGTAGTTATGAAAGGCCTCACTGATGAGGTGACTTGAGAGCAGAAACCTAAAGGAAGTAAGAGCAAACCATGTGTAGATATTTGCAGCTTTCTTGTATAGGAAATAGCAAGTACAAACACTGGTAATTTTGAGAAACACCAAGAAACTAGTGGCGCGTGGGGTAGCATCTACAGTACTGAAATCATACTGTTTCCTTTAGGGCCTTGCCTTGGAGGTTATTGCAATGAGTCACAATTGTGTTAGATTTCAGGTTACTCTTTTTTTTTTTTTTTTTTTTTTTTCTGAGAAACGGTTGCCCTGAGCAGACTTCTCTTGCCAATCTTCCTCTTTTTGCTTGAGGAAGATTGGCCCTGAGCTAACAGCTGTGCCAGTCTTCCTCTCTTTTGTATGTGAGTCACCGTGACAGCATGGCCGCCACCGAGTGTTTTAGACCTCCGTGCAGGGAACTAAACCCGGGCCACCAAAGTGGAGCACGTGGAACTTAACCACTAGACCACGGGGCTGGCCCTTGAAGTTACTTTTTTTTTTTTAAAGATTTTCTTTTTCTTTTTTTTCCCCAAAGCCCACTGGTACACAGTTGCATATTTTAGTTGTGGGTCCTTCTAGTTGTGGCATGTGGGATGCCACGTCAGTGTGGCCTGACAAGCGGTGTCATGCCCAGGATCCAAACTGGCGAAACCCTGGGCCACTGCAGCAGAACGCATGAACTTAACCACTTGGCCATGGGGCCAGCCCCTGAAGTTACATTTTTAAAGTAAAATTAATGCATAGAAAAGGTGATGCTCTTGTGTGTGCAGTTTGTTATAAAATTGTTGCCTTAGAACTTAAAAAAAAAATTGTGTTCTTACTACGTCATTTTTTTTGTGTAGATGTTGACCAAAGCACATCTATGGAGTAATTACGGGTAGTTTTTCTTCCATCCTTCCTGCCAGTGACTGTAGGAAACATTTAAAAAATATTTAATTATAAAGTATTGCTACCTCCATCTCATTAATTCCTATAACACTTAATCCAAAGCGAACAATTAATGTGAGTTGGGATTTTGCCTTAGAGGTTGATTTTTTTTTTTTTAATCTCCCTTAATATTGACTACAAACTCATATTTTTTCATCTTTAATTTAGATTGTGAATCGGCACGGCCCTGAGGCAGACAGGCATTTACTACGCTGCCTATTTTCGCATGTGGATTTCAGTGGCGATGGTAAAAGCAGTGGCAAAGATTTTCATCAGGTATTTGGGGGCTTACAGAGTGTATGTTCACTTAGATCTAATCGTTCAATGAATTGCATTTTGGTCATAATGTGTAGCAAACAACACATACAAATAGCATCCAGAAATAATCTTAGCTGAATGGCTGAAAGGTATTGGGACTTTTCCGTTTTTTGTCCTTCCCTTCTGCCTGGATGCAAACCATTACAGCTCCCTAGTTGAGGCTTAGAGAGCTGGGCATCAGGCCTGCCTGAAGGAAGCAGGAATGTGGGAAGTCCTGCTTGACAAGTAAGTAAGGCAGAGAAGGGACTCTCTTGTCATAGATTGAGTTTCTTTGGCTTGATTCTCAATCTGGGAACAGTTTATCATGATATTATTCCTTATGGTTACCTTGTCAATGGACTCTGTTCTGTAGAAGTTTTGGTTTAACACTTGCTGCAAATAGACTTTAAGTAGTTTAAATGGGTTTTTTCAAGAGCTAGTTTTGATCGTGTAGAAACAGTATACAAAATTGGATTGCACTTTAATGTTGTTATGAGTACCTCTAATTCTGTGTATGCAAGAATATGACTTAGTGCTAATGAAAATTCATCTTTTATTTTTTAAGACCCAGTTTCTGATTCAGGAGTGTGCGTCACTGATTACAAAGCCAAACTTTATCTCGACGCTGTCCTATGCCATTGATAATCCATTGCACTATCAGAAGGTTGGTATTGTTTTTATCTTTAGTAGTCCTAAGAAAGTGATCTTTAACTAGGCTTTCTAAAAAGATCTTAAACCTTTATCTCATAGTATCATGTTTTTGTTTTTGTTTTTTTAAAGATTTTATTTTTTTTCCTTTTTCTCCCCAAAGTCCCCCGGTACATAGTTGTGTATTCTTCGTTGTGGGTTCTTCTAGTTGTGGCATGTGGGACGCTGCCTCAGCGTGGTCTTATGAGCAGTGCCATGTCCGCACCCAGGATTCGAACTAACGAAACACTGGGCCGCCTGCAGCGGAGCGCGTGAACTTAACCACTCGGCCACGGGGCCAGCCCCTCATAGTATCATGTTTTAATTTTAAAATTTCAAGTAGTTATTTTGGGATTTTTGTAGTTTCCAGTAAAATCAAGACAGTTTGATAAATAGAATCTTACTAAAACCAGATTCTGTGAAGCTTAAGCTTGTCAGTCTTCGGTTCTAGGACATGATGTGTTGTTTCTAGCAGCACTACAGATTTATGTCACTCCTATGTAGCACCAAAATTGGATGAACAGATGCTTTTATAAACTTTTTGAAAATTGTAAGTTCTTGTTTTAAAATAAAGTTTGTTTTGTTTCAGAGTTTAAAGCCTGCACCCCACTTATTTGCCCAGCTGAGTAAAGTTCTCAAGTTAAGCAAAGTACAAGAGGTAAGTGATTCAAGAAAAGAGATCTAGGCAAAATTAGAATCAAAAACAGCTGTTTGACTCTTTGGTCAATCTAATCCTTCTTGTTTCAGGTAATTTTTGGCCTTGCCCTCTTGAATTCTTCCAGCTCAGATCTCAGAGGTTTCGGTAAGTTTCTTTTACCCCACAGATCCTATAGTGAAGTTAGATTCTTTAACATCCGTGGTTTTTTTTTTTTAATTAAGATTATGATAGTTAACAACCTTGTAAAATTACAGTTGTACATCATTATTAGTTGTGTTGTAGGTACACCACTTCACCCCTAGTGCCCTCCCCTACCCCCTCGTTCCCCTGGTAACCACCAATTAGTTCTCTTTGTAACGTCCATGGGTTTTTGAATCTTGAGACTCCATAGCTTAGATTCAGAGAGTAAGATAATCTAAGATTATCTTCTTTTGGTCTCTCTTATGTATGTATGATAAAAACACATAATGTAAGCTTTACCTTTATAATTTTTTTGAGTGTATGGTTCAGTAGTGTTAACTGTGTTCACATTGTTGTGTAACAGATGTCTGGAGCTTCATCTTGCAAAACTGAAACACTTTACTCATTGATTAACTCTCCATTTCCCCCTCCCACCTCCCCCCAGCCCCTGGCAATTGGTCTCTTAGTTTATACCTACCAGCTAAAGCTATGAAAACATTAGAGGGTGAATGGTGAGTTGGTGGATGAGAATGATTATCGTCTATATTTGGATGTTATGTGACGTTTTACCCATTCTGGTTCAAAAATAACTTGTGGTTTTTGGTTTACCTGGTTTCTAGCTGCCCAGTTTATCAAACAGAAGCTTCCAGATCTTCTGCGTTCTTACATTGACGCAGACGTCAGTGGAAATCAAGAAGGTGGCTTCCAAGATATTGCAATAGAGGTCCTACACCTCCTCCTCTCCCATCTCCTTTTTGGGCAGAAGGGAGCCTTTGGAGTTGGACAGGAACAGATAGACGCTTTTCTTAAGACGCTGCGCAGAGGTAAAGGAGTATAAAAGTTTTTTCTTTGGGTAAACACAAAACATATGACAAAAGGATTTTAGAATATAAGTGAAGACAGTGATTTACCTTTCTGTTCTTAAGTTGGTAATCTTTTAAGAAAGAGTAGTTTATAACTTAAAATATGAAAGTGATAAAAGCCTCATTATAGAAAAGGCATAAAATGAATATAACTTCACCTGTAATCTTGTAATATAAATAAAATCTCAGTTAAGATTTTCCGTGTAGTCTTTTTTTTTTTGCCCCCATAGGGAAACAGAGACTACATTATTGTGGCATGCTTTTTTAGTTAAAAAATTAATCACTGTTGATATACCCACTTTACTTCCTTGGCTATTGGCATTATTCCTAAAATAACTTCTGGTTCTATTATTGCCGTTCTTCATTCCTCTGATCCTTCTTTTAGAGATAGAAGTAGTCTTTTTTTTTTTTTTTTTTTTTAAGATTTTATTTTTCCTTTCTCTCCCCAAACCTCCCCCCTGCCGTACATAGTTGTATAGTTTTAGTTGTGGGGCCTTCTAGTTGTGGCATGTGGGACGCCGCCTGAGCATGGCATGATGAGTGGTGCCATGTCCGCGCCCAGGATCTGAACCAGTGAAACCCTAGGCCACCGAAGTGGAGTGCATCAGCTTAACCACTCGGCCACAGGGCCAGCCCCTATACTGATATTCTGTTGGTTTTTGATGCCTTCCTTGTATGAGAATTGACAGCCCTATTGTGAAAATTTAAAGTAATATTTAGGGTGTGAATTGGTTAATAGATCCTGGGATTCTAATATAAAAAGTTAAAAATATACTCATGAGCAATTTTTATGATATAAAAACATTCAAATTTCGGAATTGGTGTTGAAGTCATAACTTGGGCTAGCTGGATTGGAAAAAACTGAATAAACTTTGCTTTGAATATGAACTTGTGGAAGACTCAGGTTTGAGGGGCTTTTAAAGAGAGTAAAAGAGGATAGTTTGTTTTTAATCAATTGTAATCTTTTTTCCTCCTTCAGATTTTCCTCAGGAACGCTGTCCCGTGGTGCTTGCACCACTTTTATACCCTGAAAAACGGGACATTCTAATGGACAGGATCCTGCCTGATTCTGGAGGGGTAGCTAAAACCATGATGGAGAGCTCTTTGGCTGATTTCATGCAAGAAGTAGGCTATGGCTTTTGTGCAAGGTTAGTAGCAAGAAATTAAACTTCTGGTTACTCTTGTGCCAAACACAATGTGATTCTTTAAAGCAAGTTCCTAAGATTCCTTAGTGTGTTATCATCTTTGCCTTTGAAGAATTTTGCTTCTGAATTTAATCTTCCACATATTAGTTTTGGTGGCAGCTGTAAATATCCTAGAGGCTAAATTTCTCTCTCTTTGCCCACCCTGGTTTCTCAGATTTAGGAATCAGGGAGTTCCTGGCCTAGTTGCCAGGATAGGCATTTTAGCTTTTGGAGAAGAGAGAGCACTGACTCAAGTGTTGTTGGAACTTGTATCGTTTCCCACCTGATGTGTCTAATTATTCTCCTCCCTGCCACCACTCTCAGTTTCCTCACTTTACCTCCATCTTCTATAAACTCCCTTTTCTGCCTTTTTTATATCCTGTCTCTTGCATATTTTTCATACCCTCCAGGGGCACCAAAGGAAATTGTTTTGCCCTATGTTCGTAGCACTTGTGACTGTGATAAAGTGCATTGTTAATATTTTTCTGAGAGTAAGTTATTAAAGGCATTAGTGTACCTTTGCTTTGAATTTAAGTGTAACTTTTAATGTTTTTAAAACTCTTGTATAAGCCACCTTTCCACTCTGGTTGCAAGTGTATTTGTGGGTGTGTGTATGTGCCCCCTGTAAAACTTTTATTAAATTAAGCTGCAGGATGCAAAGTGAAAAAGTTAGGGTGCATTTTCAAGTCTTTGTACATACCAGAATAGTTGCCCTCACCTTAAATGTCAGTATTTTAAAGAGTAATTTGATTCATATTGAAGATTGAGGAGAATAACTTTATGTCTTTGTGAGAAATATCATTACTCTTGGCTCATAGTTTCTTCCATTGGTCTTTTAAACTTTTTCCATTTTCTTAGTTAAGTAGGTGGTTTTTTACATTCTTAGCTATATAAAAGTGACAAGAAATGAAACTTATTACCCTGTCTCTATTAGTGAAACTCTGGATTTCATTCAAGTGCTCATTTTATATTAGCATATCTTAACCTTGATATTGACGGTGGTAGTGTTTTTCTGAAGTTAAATTTCTGTTTCAGTATTGAAGAATGTCGCAATATAATCATGCAATTTGGTGTTCGGGAGGTCACAGCTGCCCAGGTTGCAAGGGTTTTGGGAATGATGGCACGAACTCATTCAGGATTAACAGACGGAATTCCTTTACAGGTAAGTATAGAAGTCAGCTGTTTTACAATGTGAATTAATGTCCTGCCCTCTTAATTTATTAAATTACGGTATGATTGATTGTTCTACCAACCAGAGCTGAACACATTAAGTTGTTGAGTTTAATTCAAATTTTACTTCTACAGAGTATCTCTGCTCCTGGCAGTGGTATTTGGAGTGATGGAAAAGATAAAAGTGATGGAGCACAGGCACACACATGGAATGTAGAAGTGTTGATTGATGTTCTCAAAGAACTGGTGAGTACATGTAATCATGTTTTTATATTCTTGATGTTAGTATAATGTAGCTCAAAGAAGGTAAATTTTAATGGATAAAAATACCCAGCTGAATGAGACCAACAGTGTTGTATAATTTTCAACTTCATTGGATCACAAGTAATGAAGTGTCTGAGATAATTAAGCACTCAAAATAGTACCTAATCAAATTCCAGTTTTATTCATTAGGAGTTGTTTCTCTGTAGTTCTGAGTGGGACTGCTGAGGCGATTTGTTCAGTTGTTGGTGTGTGGTTTTATTTGGAGGGACGAATTTGTTGCAAAGTAAAGATTGAGGAGAAAGGAGGCCTTTTGAATGTTCTCTGGAAGATGCAGCAAGAATCCTGCTCACCTTGTTTATGGGTGGATAAGGATAATAAAAATCATTAGTTGATATTTCCATTTCTGGAATATCCACAAAATAAATAATTGGCTCCCAGATAAACAAAGTACCTCCCCTGAAATGTTGAAATGCTTACATAAAACATAAAAGAATGAAACTTTTAGATATTAAGAGAGAGCAATGAAATTTAGTCAGTGGGAGAATAGTGGAGTGAAGATGTAATATTTTCAGTCTTGTTCATAAAGTGTCAAGGAACAAAATACAACATTAGAGTAAAGACTACATATACATACAACATACTTATTAGGTATCAGGTCATATATCTATTCTGTTGCTCATTTTTAGTTTTGCACATTTGTAACTTACAGGTAAAATTGAGTTACAGAGAATAATGCTGTTCTTTATATAACCTTACTGCTAACAACATCAATGGGATTTCTTTTTCCTTTTTTTTTTTTTGATGGAGGTTATGATAGTTTAGAACACTGAAATTTCAGTTGTACATTATTGTCCGTCACCATATAAGTGTGCCCCTTCACCCTTTGTGCCCACCCCACACCCCCCTTCCATCTGGTAACCATGAAAGAGTTCTCTTTGTCCATCTTTCACCCGTGAGTAAAATCATACAGTGTTTTGTTTGTCTCTGTCTGGCTTATTTTGCTTAACGTAATTCCCTCAATCTGCATCCATGTTTTTGCAAATGGAATGATTTTGTCCTTTTTTGTGGCTGAGTAGTATTCCGTGTTTTGTGTGTGTTTGTGTGTGTGTGTGTGTGTGTGTATATACACATACCACATCTTTATTCACTCATCGGTTGATGGTCATTGGGTTGCTTCCATGTATTGGCTATTGTGAATAATGCTGCAAGGAACATAGGGGTGCGTAAGTCTCTTTGTATTGTTGATTTCATGTTCTTTGGATAAATATCTGGTAGTGGTATAGCTGGGTCATATGGTATTTCTATTTTTAATTTTTTGAGAAATCTCTATATTCTTTTCTGTAGTGACGGCACCAGTTTGCATTCCCACCAGCAGTGTATGAGGGTTCCCTTTTCTCCACAACTTCTCCAGCATGTGTTATTTTTTGTCTTGGTGATTATAGCCATTCTAACAGGTGTAAGGTGATATCTTAGTGTGGTTTTGATTTGCATTTCCCTGATTAGTGATGTTGAACATCTTTTCATGTGCCTATTGGCCATCTGTATATCTTCTTTGGAGAAATGTCTCTTCGTATCCTATTCCCATTTTTTGATTGGGTGGTTTGGTTTTTTCTTTTTTATTGAGTTGTAAGAGTTGTTTATATATTTTGGAGATCAACCCCTTGTCTGATAAATGATTTACAAATATTTTCTCTTGGTTGGTGGATTGTCTTTTCATTTTGTTCACGATTTCCTTTGCTTTGCAGAAGCTTTTTATTTTTAGTCTGATGTAGTCCCATTTAACTTTTTCTTTTGTTTCCCTTGCCCAAGTAGACATGGTATTCGAAAAGATGTTGCTAAGACCAATGTCAAAGTGTGTACTGTGTATATTTTTTTTAGGAGTTTTATGGTTTCAGGTCTCAGATTCAAATCTTTAATCCATTTTGAGTTAATTTTTGTGTATGGTGCAAGATAATGGTCTACTTTCATTGTTTTGCTTGTGGCTGTCCAGTTTTTGCAACAGCATTTATTGCATAGACTTTCCTTTCTCCACTGTTATGTTTTAGGCTCATTTGTCAAAGATTAACTGTCCATAGATGTGTGGTTTTATTTCTGTTCTTTCAGTTCTGTTCCATTGATCCGTGTGTCTGTTTTTGTGACAGTACTATGCTGTTTTTGTATTTTTTTTCTTTTTCCTTTTTCTTCTTTTTTAGAAAGATTAGCCCTGAGCTAACATCCACCGCCAATCTTCCTCTTTTTGCTGAGGAACATTGGCCCTGAGCTAACATCTGTGACCATCTTCCTCTACTTTATATGTGGGACTCCTGCCACAGCATGGCTTGATAAGCAGTGGATAGGGCCCTGCACGGAACCCGAACCGGCTAACCCCTGGCCGCCAAAGCAGAATGTGCGAACTTAACCACTGCGCCACTGGGCTGGCCCCCATGCTGTTTTGATTACTATAGCTTTGTAGTATGTTTTGAAGTCAGATTGTGATGCCACCAGCTTTGTTCTTTTTGCTCAGTATTGCTTTACCTATATGGGGTCTTTTGTTGCCTCATATGAATTTTAGGATTCTTTGTTCTATTTCTGTGAAGAATGTCATTGGGATTCTGATTGGGATTGCGTTGAATCTGTAGATTGCTTCTGGTGGTATGGACATGTTAACTATGTTTCTTCTTCCATGGGATTTCTTTATTTTTCTCAATAAGTAGATGGATTTGTGGTCTTCAAACCTATTCTCCTGTTTTAAAAAAAAATTAGTTATTCACTTTTTTAAATTGAGTTCTCATTGGTTTATAACATTATATAAATTTCAGGTGTACATCATATTTTGATTTCTGTGTAGACTATTACCATGTTCACTACCGAAAGACTAATTAAAATTACATCCATCACTGTACACATGTGCCCCTTTATCCCTTTCATCACCCCCCTTCTCCATTTAGTAATGGAGAGGAAAAAAATAATACATGATCATGGCAGAAAACTTGGAAAGTTGAAAAGAAAGAAAAGTAAAATAAAACCACAGTTTCATCACTGACAGATAACCAGTTAGTATTTTGTATTTATCCTGTGGTTGTCTTGCAAAAGAGAAAACATGCCCTTTTCACTCAATAATTTTATCTTTGCATTTTATTGCCATGTTGAAAATACTCTTTTTTAAAAAATGGTGGACAAGGATGGTATTCATGTTGTCTGAACCTATTTTGTTTTTTATTTCAGAGAGTATGAAAGGCTATAAATTGAGTGCTTGTGCTTTGGGATGGAACAATTGAATCAGTAACCTCTCTCCTTTTCGTGTTTTTCCTCTCGTATATTAGAGTTTTCTGTACATTTTTTGTATGTAGAGAGCAAAGGACCATTTCAGATTCACATTGGATCAGAATTTTCTTTTTCCATTGCCCACCAAGAACTAGATGAGGAAACCCTCTGTCTTGTCTCTTTCTAGGGTAATGCTATTTTCTTTTTTTTTTTTTGATCCTTATATGATCATTTATTTATTTATTTATTTTTATTAATGTTATGATAGATTACAACCTTGTGAGATTTCAGTTGTACATTTTTGTTAGTCATGTTGTGGGTACACCACTTCCCCCTCCGTACCCTCCCCCCACCCCCCCTTTTCCCTGGTAAGCACCGATCAGATCTCCTTCTCAATATACTAATTTCCACCTATGAGTGGAGTCATATAGAGTTCGTCTTTCTCTGACTGACTTATTTCGCTTAACATAATGCCCTCGAGGTCCATCCACGTTGTTGTGAATGGGCCAATTTCGTCTTTTTTTTTGGCTGAGTAGTATTCCATTGTGTATATATACCACATCTTCTTTATCCAATGGGTAATGCTATTTTCAATAGCACATTTATAGTTCTGTCACACTCAGTCCTTGAAATGAATTTTAGAAAGAAGAAATCTTATTTTCTGAATGTTCTTGTTACTTTAAAGTGAATACCCCATTTAGGTTTGTTCTTTATACAAAGCAAGCATTAAAGTTTTTATGGCTTGAAAGGAGTCACTATGGAGCAAAACTAAAGTGGCCATGATGCTTTGGTTGGAGATTTAAATACAATGTGTGCACAGCCGTTTTCCTTCCAAGCGTTTAATAAACTTAATGTTTTATGCAGAGTGTTTGGTAACCTATCTTCTGTAAACTTGTTTCCCTTGCTTTGTGTTTCTTTTCAAGGAGTCTTGTACTGTTTTTTTTTTAAATACTTTCCATAGAAATTTTTTTGAATGGAATTTTCAGTAATTGTGATGTAAAGATTCTAGACCACTTTTCCTGATGCATACATTGTGATGCTTTTAGGGGAGATCTTTAGTTGATTAAGAATGATGTTTTGCAGTATGGAGATTCCTCAAAAAATTAAAAATAGAACTACCATATGATCCAGCCATCCCACTACTGGGTATTTATCCAAAGAGCTTGAAGTCAGCAATCCCAAAAGTCCTATGCACCCCAATGTTTATTGCACACTGTTTACAATAGCCAAGACGTGGAAGCAACCTAAGTGTCCAGCAACAGACGAATGGATAAAGAAGATGTGGTACATATATACAATGGAATACTACTCAGCTGCAAAACAGAACAGAATCATTCCATTTGCAATAACATGGATGGACCTTGAGAGAATTATGTTAAGTGAAATAAGCCAGTGAGAGAAGGATAATCTGTGTATGACTCCACTCATATGAGGAATTTGAAATTATGGACTAAGAACAGTTTAGTGGATACCAGGGGAAAGGTGGGGTGGGGGGTGGGTACAAAGGGTGAAGTGGTACACCTACAACATGACTGACAAACATTAATGTACAACTGAAATTTTACAAGATTGTAACCTATCAATAACTCAATAATAAAAAAAAAATGATGTTTTGGGGGCTGGCCTCGTGGCCAGGTGGTTAAGTTCATGTACTCCACTTTGGCGGCCCAGGGTTTCCCTGTTCGGATCCTGGGCATGAACATGGCACCACTTGTCAGGCCACACTGACACGGCCACTCGCATAGCACAGCTAGAAGGACCTAGAACTAGGATACAGAACTATTGTACTGGGGGGCTTTGGGGAGAAGAAAGGGAAAAAAAATAGATTGACAACAGATGTTAGCTCAGGTGCCAGTCTTTAAACAAAAAAAAAGAATGATGTTTGGGGGCCAGCCCTGTGGCCGAGTTAAGTTTGCGTGCTTCACTTCGGAGGCTGAGGTTCTGCCAGTTCGGATCCTGGGCAAGGACATGGTGCCACTCATCAGGACATGCTGAGGTGACGTCCCACATGCTGCAACTAGAAGGACCCACAACTAAAAATACACAACTATGTACCAGGGGCCTTTGGGGAGAAAAAGGAGAAATAAAATTAAAAAAAAAAAAAGGAAAAGAATGATGTTTGGGGTAATTCATTTTTGCCACTTTTTTCTTTGCTGGTAGAATCTTGGTGTAAAGACGGCACACTGAGTGAGGAGTTATTTATTTGCTATATTGAGATGGGAGTGTTCATTGAACTAAGGAGGGGAGGAGACAGTTCGCGTTTACATACTCACATGTTCAGAAATGTGTCATGAAATGAAAAAGTGGAGTACCTTGCTAGTAGAGCCAGTTTATTTTGAATATTAAGAATTTGTCTTTTTTAAGTTTCTTTGGAAATGCCAGAAATATTCAGATGATTTTGAGTTTATAATTAGAACATCTTCATTGAACTTCAAATTTAAGTTGGCTCCTTGGATAAAGTATCAGAATATGTACACTTTTGTTCATTAAATTTCAATATGCTTTTCTTTTTTAGAACCCGAGTTTGAATTTCAAGGAAGTAACTTATGAACTGGACCATCCTGGATTTCAAATTCGTGACAGTAAAGGACTTCATAATGTGGTTTATGGCATTCAGAGGGGTCTGGGTATGGAAGTATTCCCAGTAGACCTCATATATAGACCTTGGAAACATGCTGAAGGCCAGGTAAATGAATGATATTTAGCTACAGAAGGGGAATAAAATAATTACTTGGTCCTTATATAGTGTCATCTGTCTATTGATTAAAACGTTCTTTTAAAGTGGAATGTGTTTTATGTAGCTCAGAAAAGCAGCTACTGTCATAAATTTGGATGAAGATTATCATATTTTAATACCAAACTGAGTTGAAGAGTAGCAAACTGTTTTCCCAATAATTGAGTGATATTTGTCTCCAAGGCAGTCTCATCATGTACCTTACGCTTGTCAGAATTGTCTGTGCTTTTCAAAGAGCAAATAATTAAGATTGTAAAGGGAAATTGTCATTCTAATAACCTTAGGATTGAGATTAACCTAATGAAAATGTTTTAAATTTTTATAGCATTCGGTCATTTGTGGTGGTAAAGACTTTTTCCTCTTCTTTCAGCTCTCCTTCATTCAGTATTCCCTTATAAATCCAGAGATCTTCTGTTTTGCTGACTATCCCTGTCATACTGTTGCCACTGATATTCTGAAAGCACCACCAGAGGATGACAATCGAGAAATTGCCACATGGTAAGCACTCTCATCTAGCTTTTCTTGAAAGGATCACTTCTCCTTTTTTGAAATATAAATTTAATAATGAGCAACTAAATAGTTAAAAGGTTTAAATGAAACAGTATTTTTAGGGAGTCTACTTACCTTAAATTTTTGTAGAGGGGTGTTGGTGGATAAAAATCTAGTTTTAGTCTCCCTATCAGTAGATAGTTACATCTCTTCTAAGTTCTGACATTAGGTATTTTCTGAAACTATTGAATATTGAAAGGAGATTCATACTTCTTACTGTTAGATCCCTTTCTTCTCCCTGTAGATTTGCTTTCTTTCTTTTCCTTTGTAAGTAGCTCAAGATGGCCAACCTATGAAATCTAATGCTTTCAGCTAAATTATCTAGTTTCTGTGAGTTCTAATTCCAAATTGCTGAGGGAGGCTCTGGCTCTGGCCAAGTAGGTTTCTCCTGGAACTCAAGTCACTCCTCTCTGGGGATGTGAGGTAAGGAAGGTGAAAGTACTTCCATCGCTGTTGAAATACAGACACATTGCTATAGGGAATGGGGCATAGGTTGGATCTATCCCCCAAAGCATCTACTTTCTAATGTTTTCTCCATTTTTTCTGCAACCACACTCTCCTGGGATGCTTTTCTAACGTGGAACAATTTATCATCTTTGTGTTTTTGTGTGTGGGTGGTAGTTTTAGGGCAATTTGAAGCCCTTTAGGTGTTGCCACATTTTCTTTTTCTTTTTTTCTTTTTGTTTTTTGTTTTTTTTTTGAGGAAGATTAGCCCTGAGCTAACTACTGCCAGTCCTACTCTTTTTTGCTGAGGAAGCCTGGCCCTGAGCTAACATCGTGCCCATCTTCCTCTACTTTATACGTGGGACACCTACCACAGCATGGCGTGCCAAGCGGTGCCATGTCCGCACCCGGGATCCGAACCGGCGAACCCTGGGCCACTGAGAAGCGGAACGTGCTAACTTAACCGCTGCCCCACTGGGCCGGCCCCAGATTTTCTAAAACAAGGGATGGTAAGCTTTTTCTGTAAAGTGTTAGTTAGGTCCAGCCCCAGTGTCCTAGTGGTTAAGTACTGCATGCTCCACTTCAGTGGCCCAGATTTGCTTCCTGGGCACAGAATCACATCACTCATCTGTCAGTGACCATGCTGTGGTGGTGGCTCACATACAAAAAGAAGAAGATTGACAACAAATGCTCAGGGCAGATCTTCCTCAGCCAAAAATAAAAAAATAAATCATAGTTAACATCTTGCTCTGTGGCCAGATGGTCTCTGCATTTAGCAATTACTTAACACTCTTATTGTAGCATAATAAAATATGGGTGTGACTATGTTCCAGCAAAACATTATTTACAAATGCAGGCAGTGAGTGGTGTTTGGCCTGTTGGGTGTAGTTTGCTGATCCCTGTTGTGAAAGACTGATGGACGCCAGTGGTTTGTTCTCAAGTATGTCCTTTTCCTAGCTGCTAGCCAACATTGGATCTGCAGGCTTGGTTAACCTTTTGTCTTTTGGGGATTTTTTTTTTTTTGCCCTGTTAAGTCTAATGTGACAGCAGTAGTTTTGTTTTTGTTTTTTAATAAATTGTCAGCCTCTTTTTGTTTTATAAAACTTAAATATGTCGCATTTAACAATTCCTTAATTTAGCTGTACTTTGAAGTTTCCCTAATTATCTCAAAAATGTCTTTTAACAGTTTATATGATTGAGAGTCTGGACAAGGCCCACATAGTTTTTTATTCTGTAAGTCTTCCTTCTCCCTCTCTCTCTCTTTTTTTAATTTTTGCCATTGATTTGTTGGAGAAAATGGATAATTTATCCTCTAGTCTTCCCTGTGGTATGGGGTATCCATTTCCTCATGGAGTTTAATTTGATCTTTATCCACATAGTTTTTGTAGTCTAAGGGTAAAGTAAGATCTTGAGGCTTGCTTAAAGACAACTACGTTCAGCTTCTTGGGGCAAGAATAATTCATAGAGAGTGTTGTGGACTTCTAAACTTGCATAACATCAAGAGGCACCTAAATTCAGACTTTGCATCACTAAAGTAAGTGTTCAGGATGTATTTTTATGTAGAATTTTTCTTGTGTAAATTATGTCTATGTTTATGTTTTGGGTTTTTGACTATTCCTAAACTCTGAGGTTATTTGTTTCTATTTTTCGCACTGATCAAAAATCTTTGATGATATCCTTTTGGTAAGGAGGATCCATGATTTTGCAAATGGTTAGTAGAGTCCCCTCTCCTTCATCACTTATTCTGTCAATTTGGACTGCCTTTGAAATTAATCTGAAAGCTTAGTAGTGTATCTTTTTGAGATGAATACCACCAATCTAAATATTTTTCAAATATTAAAAGATGACAACAACTTGGTTTTGTTCTGATAGCCAGTATCACTTATTTGGAAAATGAATTTTGTGTGCTTATATTTTCATTCATAAAGTACCTTACTTCCATTCTTGTTAGGAAGAGCTTGGATTTGATTGAATCTCTGCTAAGACTCGCAGAGGTGGGTCAATATGAACAAGTCAAACAGCTCTTCAGCTTCCCTATCAAACACTGTCCAGATATGCTGGTATTGGCCTTACTACAAATCAACACCTCCTGGCACACGTTGCGCCATGAACTCATCTCCACTTTGATGCCAATTTTCCTTGGAAACCATCCTAACTCTGCTATTATTTTGCACTATGCATGGCATGGGCAGGTAAGACATGACCATTTCTTCATCTTGATAATTGACATTCTTTGGAGGATGCTCAACTAGAGAAATTGTCAATCTTGGAATTCTGACTCTCTGGAAAAATCACATTTCCATAAAGCTTATTTTATGTTTTAGCATCATGTGGGTATTAAAGTGTAAAACTTGAAAGGAGGCAAGACAATTTTTAAAAAATTCAGTGTTATGAAAGCTCTGTGATGCTAAGGCACCAGTATCCTTTTGAAAGCAGTAAGTAGTTTAATCATTTATCATGGGACTAGAGGGTACTCATGTCACTTTTTAACAGTAAATCAGAAAAGATCACAAATCAATTTATTTGGCATTATTTCCTGTTTTATCCAAATCCAGCATTTCAGCTTTATTTTTATTTCTACTGAAAAGCATTTCAAGCCCTTGTGCTCCCCCCCCAATTTTGTAAAATGTGTTTGAGAAGTAAATATTCTTTTATCTATTGATCTCTGCCCCCCCCCCCCCCCAATAGCCTACATTTTTAATAATAACAAATGCAGAAGGTTTAAGAAAAATCAGTTGCAGTCTGGCCCCGTGGCTGAGTGGTTAAAGTTCCATGCACTCTGCTTTGGCGGCTTGGGTTCTCGGGTTCAGATCCTGGACACAGCCCTACTCCACTGATCAGCCATGTTGTGTAGGTATCCCACATACAAAATAGAGGAAGATTGGCATGAATGTTAGCTTGGGGCAAATCTTCCTCACCAAAAAAAGAAAAAGGAGGCATTTGAGCCAGCCCTCATGGCCTAGTGGTTAAAGATTGGCACGCTTTGTGATTGGCCCGGGTTTGGTTCTCAGGTGCAGCACTACACTGCTTGTCTGTCAGTAGCCATGCTGTGGTGGTGGCTCACGTAGAAGAACTAGAAGGACTTAGAACTAAAATATACAACTTAAGTACTAGGGCTTTGGGGAGGGGGAAAAAGAGGGAGATTGGCTTGGCAACAGATGTGAGCTCAGGGCGAATCTTTCTCAGCGAAAAAAGAAAAAGTCATTTTCCCCTTTACATCAAGTGCTTTTTTTGATTACTTTTTTCTTTAATCCTTCTTAGAGTAATTTACATTATATAAAAGTGCTTAAAAAATCAAGTAAGACTAAAAATGAAAAACCTTAGCCTTAGTTTCAAGCCATTCAGTCAGCCCTCCTCCGTTTCTGGAGACTCAGATCACACGGTAGACTTATAGTTTACAGAATATTTGACAAACATTTAACCAAAAGTTTGCAGACTGTGGCCCTGTGGCCGAGTGATTAAGTTCGCGCACTCTGCTTCGGCAGCCCAGGGTTTCCCAGGTTTGGATTCTGGGCGCAGACATGGCACCACTCATCAAACCATGCTGAGGTGGCGTCCCACATGCCACAGCTAGAAGGACCCACAACTAAAAATACACAACTATGTACCGGGGAGCCTTGGGGAGAAAAAGGAAAAATAAAATCTTTTGAAAAAAAAAGAAAAAGAAAGTTTGCAACCCAGACTTTCTTATGCCTTTCTCACCATAGCTGAGGTAAAAAGGGCAGGCTGAAAGGAGCTGCATGCCCTTACTCCTGGTTGAATACTTGTTTCACTTGGACCTTCCGTCACTCTAGGATAGTTTCAGGCAAGTGATTTAGATACAGCAATAGTAATTGCCTTGCCGTTACTTCTATGAGAAATATTCACTAAATTCCAGCTATTTGTTTATGTCATTCAACTTCAAGCCTACAAATCATTCCTCAGAGCCAGGCTGTTTTCTGGTGTAAAGAAATTGAATAATTTACAAAAAATGAGCGTTCTCGTTTGTTAAAATAGTTAGATGTAGAATGTACCAACACCACTCCCAGAAATACTGATACAACATTACACTGTGCAACATGAGAGATGATTACCTTACACTATTCTGGTTTTATTTATAGACCAGTAATTTGTAGTTTAATTTTAAGGAATTATATAAACTTGATATACTCCCATGTTCACGTCATATTCTATTCTAATTTTGTGTTTGAAAATGTATAGGCAGACTTATATGACCCAAGGTTTAGGGACAGGCTTTATTTGGAAGATGTGGAAGGCTTTCCCATAAACAATGTCATTGTAATGACTGCTTGAGGCTCGACTGCACTGATAGGCCTCAATTTTACGTAAAAATAACAAGTAAATTAGGTGGGCATTTGCAGTAGTGCCTAACAAAACATTTAGCATTACTGTTTACCTCTCCTTTTCTTTTCTTAGGGTCAGTCTCCCTCAATCCGCCAACTTATCATGCATGCAATGGCAGAATGGTACATGCGAGGGGAGCAGTATGACCAGGCCAAATTGTCTCGAATACTTGATGTGGCCCAAGACTTGAAGGTGAGCTTGGAGGGACAGATTAACTAGCGTTTTTATGTAATATACATGCCTTTGGAATAATTCACATGTAACTAGCTCTTAGCTATAGAGTTGAGATTTAGAATTTTGCCTTGTAAGTAGAAGGGGATAGGAGGGAGAGTAGTTTTAGATGTAAAAATGTTTCATTTACGTTTGATTGAATTTTGTTTGGCTGTGATATTGGCTAGGCTATTTTAAAGCAAGTGATAATTGACCTCTTCTGCGATAATCTGTGAGATAGAGCTTTTGGAAAAACTAGTTGAGTTTCAACCTGTTTGCAAATGTCATTAACATTAACAGGATGTTTTGACAAGTAGTCTGACTCCTGATGTCTTTGATCACAAGATGGCATAGTACTGGTGTTGTAGTTGTGCTAAGGTTAGAATAAGCCTGAGTTTAGATTTTAAAAAATAGATAAGAATAATTTTTCATGTTTTGTGTCTTGCTCTGCTTTAGGTTTAGTTATTTGAAGAAGCTCAGGGTAAGGTTTAATTTGAAGGTAAAGACAAGTGTTCACCTTTGAAATATGATCTTATTTTAAGTAAGGACTCATGTTACCATTGAATTGTCCTAAGCTGTTTAAAAACTTATGACCAACAAAATATTAGCAGTGCCTTTTATTTAGACTTAATTTTAAAAATAAAAACAAGAAACAGAAAAGAAGGGGGCCGGCCCCATGGCCAAGTGGTTAAGTTCACGTACTCAGCTTCGGAGGCCAAGGGTTTTGCCAGTTCCGATCCTGGGTGCGGACATGGTGCGGCTCATAAGGCCAGGTCGAGGCAGTGTCCCACATAGCACAACTAGAAGGACCTCCAACTACTATACACAACTATGTACTGGGAGGCTTTGGGGAGAAGGGGAAAAAAAAAGGGTTGGTACCAGATGTTAGCTCAGGTGCCAATCAAAAAAAAGAACAGAAAAGAGGATGGAGAGAGAGAAAGTTACTTAATTGCTTGACTTGCAGTTTGTAATGTTCTTTTTCTATAGGCCTTGTCAATGCTGCTAAATGGTACTCCATTTGCCTTTGTTATTGACCTTGCTGCACTTGCTTCACGTCGCGAATACCTCAAACTTGATAAGTGGCTCACAGATAAAATTCGAGAACATGGAGTAAGCAGGATTTTCCATTTATTATTGCTTTTAAATTTTGATGGCTAAAATAGCTAAAGAAATAACTTTTTTAAATGGTAGTAAAAATGTTATATTCTGTATTTTAGTCGTAGTGCTTAGTCTTTACTCTAAAAGCAATTAAGATCAATTTCATATATACTGAGAGATTTTCTGTTTTTCAGGAGCCTTTTATCCAGGCATGTATGACTTTTTTAAAGAGACGGTGCCCTTCTATTTTGGGTGGACTTGCCCCAGAGAAAGATCAGCCCAAAAGTGCTCAACTTCCTCCAGAAACTCTGGCAACAATGTTGGCCTGTTTACAAGCTTGTGCAGGGTAAGAAGAGCATGCTTGGAAATGTCTATTCGATACTGGAAATAGGTTATATGGATAATTGTTGATTTGGGGAAGAGTGGTTCAATGCTTAAAAGCCACTGCAGCTTAGATAATCCAGTGGTTTTAAAGTCCAAAGTATTGTACTACTTAAAATACGTATTAGATCCATTTAAGTTTTTGTATATGGTGTGAGATAGGGTTCCAAGTTTATTGTTTTGCGCGTGGATATTCAGTTGTCCTGACACCATTTGTTGAAAAGACTGGTCTTTCCCTTTTGAATTGTCTTCTAAAAAATCAGTTTCTTGTAATGTATGGCTTTATTTTGGGGCTCTTAGTTCTGTTCCATTGTTCTGTAAATTATCCTTATGCTAGTACCATACTGTCTTGATTACAGGCATACCTCAGAGACAGTGTAGGTTTGATTCGAGACCACCACAATAAAGCAAGTCACACAAATTTTTTTGGTTTTCCAGTGCATGTAAAAGTTGTGTTTACATTATACTATGTTCTATTAAGTGTGCAATACCATTATATCTAATAAAACAATGTACGTACCTTAATTCAAAAAATATTTTTTTGCTCAGAAATGTTAATGATCATCTGAGCCTTCAGTGGGTAATCTTTTTGTTGGTGGAGGGTTTTGTAAAAAAACGCAATATCTGGGAATTGTAGTAAAGTGAAGTGCAATAGTATGCCTGTACTATAGCTTTTTAGTCATACAAAAAAGTTTTGAAATTGGGAAGTTTGAGTCTTCCAACTTTGTTGTTTTTCAAGATTGTTTTGTCTACTCTGGGTGCCTTGAATTTCCATATGAGTTTTTAGGATCAACTTGTCAGTTTTTGCAAAGAAGCCCACTGGGATTTTGCTAAGGTTTGTGTTGAATCTTTAGATCATTTGGGGGAATATGGCATCTTTTGTTTGTTTGTTTGTTTGTTTTGAGGAAGATCAGCTCTGAGCTAACATCTGCTGCCAATCCTCCTCTTTTTGCTGAGGAAGACTGGCCATGAGCTAACATCCGTGCCCATCTTCCTCTACTTTATACATGGGACGCCTGCTACAGCATGGCTGTTGCCAAACGGTACCGTGTCCGTACCTGGGGTCCGAACCAGCAAACCCTGGGCCGCTGAGAAGTGGAACATGTGGACTTAACTGCTGCACCACCGGGCTGGCCCCCGGAATGTGCCATCTTAACAGTATTAAATCTTCAATTTGTGAATCTGGGATGTTTTTCCCTTTTCTTTTTAGGTCTTTCATCCTTTTCAGTGATGTTTTGTTATTTTCAGTGTTTAAGTCCTGCACTTCTTTTGTTACATTTTTTAAGTATTTTCTACAAGTCGTGTTGTGTGCAAATAGTTTTATTTCTTCCTTTCCCATCTGAGTGCCTTTTTCTTGCCTAATTTCTCTGGTGTGAACCTCTAGTCAAATGTTGAATAGAAGTGGTGAGAGGAGACATCTTGTCTTGTTCTGATATTATAAGGAAAGTATCTAGTGTTTCACCATTACGTATGATGTTAGCTGTGGGTTTTTCTTAGATGCCCTTCAGGCTGAAGAGGTTTCCCTACCTTCTAGTTCAAGTTAATTGGATGTTTTCTCATGAACACATTTTGTTATATGCTTCTCTCTGCATCTATTCAGATGATCATGTAGTTTTTGTTTTTTTTATTGTTTTGACAAGGTATATAATGTTAATTGAATTTTGGATGATAAAAAACCTTGCATTCCTGGGATAAATCTCACTTGGTCTTTGTCTGCACTTCTTTTTATATGCTGCTGAATTCAGTTTACTAGTACTTGGTGAGCATTTTTGTGTCTAGATTCCTAAGGGATATTGTTCTGTAGTTTCCTTGTGTGGTCTTTGGCTTTGATATCAGGGTAATATTGGCCTCATACAATGAGTTGTTAACTGTTCTCCCATCTTCTGATTTTTGTGAGAAAGAATGATGTTAATTCTTTAAATCTTCCATAGAATTCAGTAGTGAAGACATGTGGTCCTGGGCCTTTTCTTTTGGGTAGTTTTTGATTACTCTTTCAATATCTCTACTTGTTATATAGGTCTATCAGATTTTTTTATTTCTTCTTGATTCATTTTCGGTAGCTTGTGTCTTTCTAGCAGCTTGTCCATTTCATCTAGCTTATCTAATTTGTTGGTGCACAATTGTTCTATGCTTATACCCTTATAATCTTTCTAATTTCTCATTGGTAGTAATGTCCTCTGTTTCAATTCCTGGTTTTAATAATTTGAGTCTCCTCTCTCTGTCTCTGCCTCTCTTTCTCTTTCTCTCTCTTTCTCTCTCTCTCTCTGTCTCTTTCTGTCTGTCTGTCTCTCTTTTTGGTCAGTGTAGTTAAATGTCGACCTTTTCAAAGAACTAACTTTTGGTTTTGTTTTTGTTTTTCTCTTTTGTTTTTCTATTCTCCATTTATTTCATCTCTAAACTTTATTGTTTTTCCTTTTTTCTTATTTTGGGTTTAGTTTGAATTCTTTAAAATTTATTAAGATGGAAGGTTAGTTTTTTTGAGATTTTCTTGTTTAATTGAGGTGTTCGTGGCTTTGAATTTTCACTTATGAAATGCTTTAAGTTTATTATTACTTATTTTCGTTTTCATTACAAAGTTATTTTGTAATTTCCTTTGGTTATAAGAGTATGAGGTTTAATTTCCACCAATTTGTGAATTTTCTAGTTTTCCTTTTGTTACTGTAGAGGAGGAGGGCATTGCTTCTACACTCTAGATCCTTCTGGCTCGTCTAAGAATTAAATTGACATGAGACAAAATAAGAGGAGAAAATAAAACAAAGTCTAATAGCATGTCTATATGGGAGAAACCCAGGAAAACTTAGTAACACCTCAGAATGGCCAAAGCTGCCACGTTAAATACCATCTTCAGGTAAAGACAAAGAAGGATGTTGGGGGTAGTGGTTTGGAGCTTCAAAGGGGAGGAAGGCAATTTACATGGAGATGGAAATGCAGATGTTTGATAAACAAGAATTTATTGGACCATTTATAGACAGTGTGACCCTAGAGACAGAACTTTGATAAAAATTGGCTTGCTTGTGCCTTTCTATCACACCTATTTTACATTACACTATAGTTATCTATGGCGTTAGCTCCTTCCTGGAATAGCCCTTCTATCTTAAATCCTTTTAGACAGGTTGAAGGTCAAAGTTTCTTTCAGAATCTTTTGCCCTTTAAAATAATCAAGTCAAAGAGACACTTTTGGGGGTGGGAGACACAATTCTGATCCCCCACATTACTAATTTTTAGTCTCATTCTGTTGTAGTCAGAAAATATACTTTATATGACTTTAGTTTTTAAATTCATTGAGACTTCTCTTATGGCCTAACATATGGTTTATCCCAGAGAGTTTGTCACGTGTACTTGAAGGATGTGTAGTCTGCTCTTGGGTAGAGCATTCTGTATGTATCTGTTAGGTCTAGTTGGTTTCTAGTGTTATTGAAGTCTTCTGTTCCTTGTTTATCTTCTGTGTAGTTCTATCCATTGTTTTTAAAATTGAGATGTAGTTGACATAATAACATTGTGTAAGTTTAAGATGTACAACGTTAATACATTTTAATATTGCGATATGATTGTTGTAGTATTAGCTAAGACCTCTATCTCATCACATAAGTATCATTTCTTTTTTTGTGGTGAGAATAATTAAGATCTAGTCTCCTAGCAACTTTGAAGTTTATAATACAGTATTATTGACTCTATCCATTATTGAAAGTAGGGTATAGAAACCTCCAGTTATTTTTGAATTGTCTATTTCTCCCTTCAGTTTTCCCTTCATGTGTTTTGGAGCTCTGTTTTTAAGTGTATGTATATTTATAATTATGTCTTCCTCTTGGATTGGTGTTTTTGTTATAAAATGTCTTTAGTTTTTTTCTTAAAGGCTATTACGTCTGAAATTAGTAGAGTTATTGTATTTCTCTTTTGGGTAATATTTACATAGAACATCTCTTTCCATTTTTTACTTTCAAGTTTTGTCTCTTTTAATCTGAAATGTGTCTCTCTTAGCCAGCATGTAGTTGGATTTCTTTTACACTTTGAACATCTCTGCCTTAATAGAGCACTTAATCCATTTACATTTAATATAATTACTAAGGTAGGATTTATTTTTGCTATTAGTTTTTCTGTATTATTCTGTCTGTTTTATTCCTTCCTCCATTACTGCCTCCTTCACTGTTAAATAGATATATTCTAGTGTATCATCTTAATTCCCTTGTTGTTTCTTTGACTGTATGTTTTTGAATTGTCTTTTTTCCTTAGTCATTACTCCAGGGTATTAAAGTTCACATTTTAACTTAAAAACAATCTAGTTCAATTAATACCAACTAAATTTCAATAGGATACAAAAATTTCCTCCTCTTGAGCTCTAGTCCCTTCCTCCTTCATTGTGTTGTTGTTGTCAAATTACACGTTTATACCTGTGTGCCCATCAGAAGATTGATAGTTATTGTTTCATGTATTAATTGTTCTTTTTTTAAAAAAAAATTTATTTTTTTTCCTTTTTCTCACCAAAGCCCCTGGGTACATAGTTTTATATTCTTAGTTGTGGGTCCTTCTAGTTGTTGCATGCCACCTCAGCATGGCCTGATGAGTGGTGCCATGTCCACCCTCAGGATTCCAAGTGGCGAAACCTTGGGCTGCTGCAGTGGAGCTGCAAACTTAACCACTCAGCCAGGGGCCAGCCCCTAATTGTTCTTTAAATCAAGTAGGAGATAAAAAGATTATAAGCAAAAATACATTCATAACTTATATTTACCTGTGTCCCGTTGCTGATACTCTATTTTTTTTATATGGATTCAGGTTACTATGTAGTAGCCTTTCATTTCAGCCTGAAGGATTCCCTTCATTATTTTTTTTTTGATTATTTTTTTCTAGGAAGATTAGTCATGAGCTAACATCTGATGCCAATCTTACTCTTTTTGCTGAGGCAGACTGGCCCTGAGCTAACATCCATGCCCATCTTCCTCTACTTTATATGTATATGTGGGATGCCTACCACAGTATGGATTGCCAAGCGGTGCCATGTCTGCACCTATAATCTGAACTGGCAAACCCGGGCCGCCAAAGCGGAAGGTGTGCACTTAACCGCTGTGCCACTGGGCCGGCCCCCCTTTATTATTCTTGTCAGGGCAGGCCTCTTAGCAACGAAGTCCCTTAGTATCTGGGAATGTCTTAATTTCTCCGTTGTGTTTGGAATGGTTTTGTTAAATACAGGATTCCTGATTTACATTCCTTTGCCTTCAGTGCTTTGAATGTGCCATCTCACTGCTTCCGGCTTCCATAGTTTCTGATGAGACCTCCACTGTTAACTTTTTTGAGGCCTCCTTGTATGTGAGAAGTTGCCTCTTTTGCTGCTGCTAAGATAGTCTCATTGTGTTTTTTTCTTTCAAGAGCTTAATTATGTTGTTTCTAGGTATGGATTTCTTTGAGTTATATTGGAATTTGTTGAGCTTCTTGGATGTGCAGATTAATGGTTTTCATCAGATTTGGAGTTTTCAGCTGTTCTGTCAACAAGTAGTCTTTCTACCCTTTTCTAGCTCATCTCTCCTTCTGGGACTCCCATTGTGTGTTTGTTGGTACATTTGGTGGTGGTGTTCCACATGTTTTTGAGTTGGTGTTTATTTTTTTCTACTTTTTCTTTCAGTTTTGCAGTCTGGATAATCTTAATTGAACTATCTTCAAGTTCATGGATTCTTTGTTCCACCTGCTTGAATATGCAGTTGGCAACTTGTAGTGAAGTTTTCATTTTAGTTATACTTTTAAACTTTTAAAAAAAAATTGCTATTGACATGCTCTGTTTTGGTAGACATCTTTCTCAAAGTTTGCTGTAGTTCTTTTGACGTGTTTTCCTTTAGTTCTTTGAACATAATTAAAATAGCTGATTTAAAGTCTTTGTCTAGTAAGTCCAACACCTATTCCTCCTGAGGGACAGTTTCTGTTGAGAGCATTTTATTCCTATGGGCCATGCTTCCCTGTGCTTTTTACATGTTTTGTAATTTGTGGTTGAAAATCGGAAAGTTTAAATATTGTGGCAATTCCTGAAATCAGATTCTTCCCCCTCACCAGAGTTTTTTGTTGTGTTTGCTCTTTTTTGTGTTTAGAGACTTTTCTGAACTAATTTTGTAATGTCTGTATTCTTTGTCATGTTTGGCCTCTGAAATCTCTGTTTGGGTAGCTTTGTGGTCAACTGAGATTGGAGATTTTCTTAAACCCCTGAATCAGTGAACTGTCCTTCACCCTGTGCTGCTTTGTGCATGTTGAGGCACATCTTCACACTAAGCCAGTCACTTGATGACTCTCCTTTACCTTTGACTTCCTTCTTAGGCAGAGCCTCAGCTTGAGGTGAGGGCTTGGGCCTTCTCACACCTTTCATGGAAATGGCACAGCTGTAGGTAATGCACAGCCTTATCCCTGGGGAAATGTGGGAGTTTTTCAAAGCTCCACCATGGGAATCTCGTTCTCCAGGTTTTTCTTTTAAGCTTTTTGGTTAGCCTATTTCCTGAAACTGTTACTTTCCACCTCAGGTAGCCAGAAAGTTAAAACAATTACCTGTAAATGTTTTCTACAGATACCTGCTTGGGAAAGGCTGTTTGTGCTGGACTACCTTGTAGGTCAAATAAAGACAACTTTGCCATTGTGGTCTCATAGGGAATCCTCAGATAGGTGAAATAATGACAATTATGTGAGAATGAACACCCGGTTCTGAGCCCTCTCCAGTGGCTCTCAGGCTGCTGCTTTTCACTATAATTGTGGGCTGTTAGTTTTCAAGGCTGCTGTGCAGCTGGAGAGGGGGCATGGGAGTAGGGCAAATTAAGATGCCAGAAAGCTAGCTGTTGTTACCAAGATCTAGTTATCTTTCTGGAATAAAAATTTCCTGGATTGTTGTAAGGCTTTGGTTAATTTCCAGAGTTCTGAATAACTTGATTCTGACAATTTCTGTCAGTTTTCTACTTGCTTTTATGGAGGAGAGAGTATTTGAAGGTCTTTACTCCACCATTTTTGCTTATGTCCTATGTATTTTTTTTTAAAGTTCGAAGCCCAATAAAATGAACACCTGTGATTCTGCTGTGCAGCATGACCAATTATTTTGAAGCTACCTTTTTTATTTTTATTATTTTTTATTTTTTTCTGGTTTTCTCCCCAAGTACCCCCAGTACATCGTTGTATATTTTAGATGTATATTTTAGATGTGGGTCCCTCTAGTTGTGGCATGTGGGATGTCTCCTCAGCATGGCCGGATGAGTGGTGCCATGTCCGTGCCCAGGATTCGAATGGGTGAAACCCTGGGCTGCTGAAGCAAAGTGTGAGAACTTAACCACTAGGCCGTGGGGCCCCAGAAGCTACGTTTTCTTCCTCTCCGATCCTGTTTTCTTACTTCTCCTCCACAGATCTTGATTTTTATTTTGCTGGTCCATGCTTTTAAAACAGTTTACTCACGTATATCACTAAACCAGTGGTTCTCAACCCGGGGTGATTTTGCTCCCTTGAAGTCATTTGACATTGTGTTTATTTTTATTCATTTCTTCCATATTTTTATTCATTTTCTTTTTTCTTTTTAATTTTATTGAGGTCATATTGGTTTCTAATATTGTGTGATCGCAGGTGTACATTATTATATATCAGTTTCTGTGTAGACTGTATCGTGCTCACCGCCAATAGTCTAGTTTTCATCCATCATGATACATATGTGCTCCTTTACACCCCCCATCCCGCGTCCCCTCTGGTAACCGCTAATCTGTTGTCTTTATCCATCTGTTTATTTATCTTCCACATATGAGTGAAGTCATATGATGTTTCTTTTCCTCTTTGACATTGTTTTAATTGTCATAATTGGAGAGGAGGGTGCTACTGGTACCTAGTGTAAAGGCCAGGGATGCCAAACATCTTAGAATGCACAGGAGAGCCTCCCACAACAAAGAATTCTTCAGTCCAGAGTAGTACGAGTGCAGCAGTTGAGAAACTCTACTCTGTAAGTTCTTAATGTTATAAAATGTTGTTTTAAGGTTTTGCCTCTCACATTTATACATTTTAGTCCATGAGAAATTAAATATTCATTTGGAAATTTAAGTGTATGTTAAAATTGGATTAAATTTTTTGTATGTGTGTCAGGAGGTAGTTTACCCAACTCTGGATTTCAGTTTGTTTTCTTCATGTATTACAAGTACCTGTCTTCTTGACGAACTTAGTGAAATAATGCATATAAAGTCTTTAATCTGTGCTGATAAAAGTAAATAAATGCTAAAGAAGGAAGGTGTGTCCGACTAATAAGTAAGAAGTAATTATGATGGAATTATAAACTTCAATGGATGCTAAAAGTAGTAAGTGAACATTTGAGGAACAGGATGATTATACAATTTCAAAGTATCTCCCTACGAATCACTTAATAATCACAAAGGGGAGAAGTAGTAATTTTCATTGGAGAAACCTGGTATGTGCCTCATTAATTTATTGATCAAAGTGATCACCAGCTCAATTCTCCATCATGTGCCTCATGATAAAATGCACTGAGAAGAATACAGTGTAACGTATGTGGCAGTCCTGCCATAAATACATCTAAAATCTAAGATATCAGACAAACTCGAATCAGGGGACGTTCTATAAAATAACTGACTTGTACTGAAAAAAAGATGAAGTTCAGGAAAGACAAAAACTGATGAATTCTTCTAGTTTAAAGAAGCTAAAGAGATGTGACAACTCAGATTGGATCCTGATCCAAGGGAAAAATAGCAGTGAAGGACAACATGGGAATAATTAATGTAGTTTGAATATAGCCCATCTTATTTTATCCATGTTAAACTTGATCTTTAGTATTTTCCATGATTATGTAGGAAAATGTTCTTAGGAAATACATAGTGAAGTATTTAGGGATAAAAGATACCTGATGTCTCTAACCGTCAATGTTTGGGTTGAGGGAAGTACAGAAAGAATAGTTAAATAGAGCAAAATGTAACTAATTGCCAAATGAAGCATTTATAGGGAGCTCCTTGTAATATTCTAGCCTCTCTTAAGTTTGAAACTGTGTCAGATATAAGAAGTTCTTCTAAAATAGTAAGGAATAATATTTTAGTTAACCATATTTTATCAGTTCTAAGATACCCAGGTGTTTTTTTTTTTGATACCCAGTTTTTTACATTGTAACTTCCCTGAAATGATACATCTCATTGGTGACCTCTTAGAGTTACACTTAGACCAGTTTTCTTTTTGTGTGGTATATAAAATAATGGTGTGGCTCAAAATTGAAGGCATTTTTATTCACTGCAACATGATAACAATTATTATCTACTACTGGCAGCCATTAACTCATGGCATAGATGTCTTTGGAGAGGGCTTTTTTTGTTTTTTTAATTTAAAGAGTTTTTTATGATTCGTAAAACAGACATAGTTTCAAAGCCAAAAACTATAACAAGGTACATTCAGAGAAATCTTCCTTGGAACTCTCTTACCTCAACCTTGTTCTTCTCTTCTATGTAGGTAACCATTTTCATTTATAATTTTGGGTTATCTTTGCATTAAAAAAATACATATGTATTTGTATTTTTCCCCCTTTCCTGTAGAAAAGGTAGTGTATACTCAGTTGTACCATGCTTCTTTCATTTGATCATATATCCTGGAGTTCACCCCACATAATTAGAGAGCTTGCTTGTTTCTTTCAGTTGCTTTGTAGTACTCCATTGAACTGATGTTTTGTGCCTTAGTAAACCAGTCTCCTATTGCTGGACATTCTGATTGTTTTCACTCTGTATGACGAGTAGTAGTGGAATGAATAGTGTTTTGCGTCCATCGTCTTTGCCAGTGTATATTTGGGATCACTAGAAATGCAGTTGTTGGATTAAAGGGAAATGCATGTGTAATTTTGTTAGATGTTGCAAAGTTTTCCTCTGTAGGAAGTTTTGCATTTTGACCACCAGCAGTGTCTGTTTTCCCATAGCCTTACTAATAGAGGATATGGTAATCTGAAAGATAAAATATGATATCTCTGAAATTTTAATTGCAGGGGAGTGGGTACTTTGAACTTAACATACATGGAAGCTAGAGAGAGCTATTTGTGTCCTTATATTTTAAATACCATTAATTGTTTTTGAGCATCTTTTGGATATTAGTGGTTTTACTACTTAATACTAAGGTAAATAAGAAGATCCACACCTTTAGGAACTGATGTCTCCCTTTTCTTTTTCATGGTCTATTAATATTTTTCTTCCTCGCTTCAGTGAATGAAGAAACAACTCATTGTTCATTTAAATTTGTAGTCCACCTTTGAAACAGTGTTTTTTTCATATTGGTACAAATAAAAATTTTGTAGACTTTGTTGTAGTGATTTAATGTAGAGTTTTATTTGGTACTTTTGACATCCTTGTCTGTTGTTTCCCCAAATGTGAAACAACTTTCTTAGCTGAGTGACTACTTTTACTACTACTTTTTTTTTTTTTTTTTTGAGGAAGATTAGCCCTGAGCTAACTACTGCCAATCTTCCTCTTTTTGCTGAGGAAGACTGGCCCTGAGCTAACATCCATGCCCATCTTCCTCTATTTTATACGTGGTTCGCCTACCACGGCATGCCTTTTTGCCAAGCAGTGCCATGTCCGCACCCGGGATCCAAACCCATGAACCCTGGGCTGCCGAAAAGCAGAACGTGCGAACTTAACCGCTGCGCCACCTGGCCAGCCCGTACTTTTACTTCTTAATGCTAGTAGTATGATTTCTGAATTTAGGTCGAAAGATCGAAGACAGTGTCAAGTTGTGTAGAGTTTGTGAGGACAAGAGATTGCCTAGTTTTAGGAGGCAGTAAATAGGAAGGTGGGTTTTTCTGTCAAACATTTATCCTACCTGACATTTTAGAAGTCAGTCAATTCTTTATGTGCTTGCTAAATGTAGTTACTATGTGTGATATTTTTATTATATTTAAATAAATGTCTTTGACTATGAGAAAGTAATATACAAATTGCTTATCTGTTTGCTTTGATATGTCCAGGTTTGGGCATAATTTTTGACAAAAGGGGTTGAAAATGTGGAATGTTTCTTGGCGTATTTAAAAATGTTGGTGGTACTATACACAAGGTTTAGTTTCAGAGTTGTAAATTAGATACTTTCAAGAGAAAGCCAGTCTTCAGAAAATCCTAGTGATTAATGACAGATGCAAAGACACATGGGATATGGTAGAAATTTAGCTATATGTTCCAGCAAGTTCTCTGTATTAGAGAATCAGGTTTGTTTATTGAGGTGTTCTGGGCAATAAGAAGTGGTTTTTTTTCCTTCTCTCTTTAGGAGTGTTTCTCAGGAGTTATCAGAAACCATCCTCACCATGGTAGCCAATTGTAGTAATGTTATGAACAAGGCCAGACAACCGCCACCTGGAGTTATGCCAAAAGGACGCCCTCCTAGTGCTAGCAGCTTAGATGCCATTTCTCCTGTTCAGGTAAATGAACGCTACAATCAGTACATCTGCATTTGTTCATAGGCTTGGAGTAGAATAAACTTCTACATCATCATTAATAATCTACTCAAAGGAAAATTTGTCTAAATTTATTACATTCTAGATAAAACTGCATGTCTAGTATCCACTACTACGTTAAAGGAGATCTTTAAATAGGCTTGGTAGTTGAGAATAGATTTTAATCATTAAATAGAACATGACTCTGAGAGGAAAGATACAAAACAGCTTATTTAGGTTAAATGGTAAGGGCTTCTTTTTAAACTAAGAATAACTTAGACTTGAGAAATAAGCACTGCCTTTGAACCTGATATGTCTTGTTTGTAGCTTCACGGGCCAAGCAACAGTGCTAGAGCATAAGGACTTGTTATAACTGGGGCTCTTCAGCTCTCAACTGAACTGCTCTTTTAAAAACAAGGTACATTTAAGTTACTCCCTGACACCAACCACCCCCTTCTTTCTGGGAGCAACATACTCCACTTCTATTTTCAGCTGCATTGAATGGCAGATTGGGGTTTAAGAAAAGAAAGAACATTTAGTGATTCCTTAGTGGCCACTTTACAAAAGTCATTTTGCATATCATTTTCTGTAGTTGTGAAGATCTGAAATAATGCCACAACCTAAGAAGCTCGAAAGTGCAGTTAGATATTTTTAAGAATCTCTGGTGAATAGCATACCTTGTTTTTTGTTTTTATTTTTGTTTGTTTTAAGCTAGAGCTGATCTGCAACCCCTCAGAGTCTCAAATTTTGATTAGATTTGTTTTGACTGGAAGATTCGTAATTTCTTAATGCTTTTATTGTGTTGAAAGTTAAACAACTTACTTTAGGAACTTCCTTTTGTTTCAAACGGGCTTATTGGAAATTGTAAGGAGCTAATGTAATAACTATCCCACATTACTACTAAATGTTTACTAGTATACAGCTGTGGGGTAATTCATCTTAAATATTGTTCTTGAAGTTTTGTAGCCCTCATATTATGGCTCTGATACTTTGGCAGGGGCTGACTCTTTAATCCCATTCCATCTATGATATAGTAAGAAAAATGACTAAGCATACTTAACTTGATTTTGGAATTTAAGTACCATGATGATTGTGTGGGGTTTTGCAGTTTACTTATTAAGCATATGAAGAGCTGTTGCTAAAGATTACTTTACCTGTCATATGTCTGCCTTTGCTTGAAGTATGTTTAATACATTTTTATAATGTTTTTCTTTAGATTGACCCTCTTGCTGGAATGGCATCTCTTAGTATAGGTGGTTCAGCTGCCCCTCACACCCAGAGTATGCAGGGTTTTCCTCCAAATTTGGGTTCTGCATTCAGTACCCCTCAGTCACCAGCAAAAGCATTTCCACCCCTTTCAACCCCAAATCAGACAACTGCATTCAGTGGTATTGGAGGACTTTCATCACAGCTTCCAGGTAAGGGGGGTGGGGGCGCAGATTACTTGTAAGTTTCATTGTGCCTTAGTATGTGGAGTCGCTGTGGTAAAGAAAGCTGCTTAAAACTAAATTGTGATAGTTGCTTTAACATCCAAAGTTGAAAAGAGAAAAACATAATATTATTAGTCGAATTGCAGTTCACATATTTGTAGTTGTAAAGTTAGTTATTCAGTAAGGTTTCTGTATTACCAAACGATAGCATAAATAGTAGCAAGTGTGTTAATCATGTATTCCAAAGGACTTAGGCTTAGATCAAAACCTCACAGCTTTATGAGTTACTCAAGCTTGGTATAATAAAGGCAGAGAGATTTCACACATCACATTGAAGCATATGTTCTACCTCAGCACTTCACCTACCTTGAAAGTGATAGTAAATTCCTAAAACGTTTTCAAATATTTTGGCTTTTAACTTGATACTGAAGTAAATGTTACTCCCCCCCCCTCGCCCCGCTTTGTACCCACTTGTTTCTCCTAAACTGTCTGCACCTTTTATTTTCATAGTATGATTTTAGAGTATTGTTGTAATGATTCTGTAACCTAGTTAACACTGCTGCAATATGGTTCTAGCCCTGATTGTTCATTCATTTAAACCACAGTTACTGTACTTAGGCCATCTTAGCAAAGACCTAACTATTGTAAGATTCCGTATGCTGGAATTGAGAGAAATAAAGAAGTCCTGGCTCGTGCTAACTAGAAGATAGTAAGAAATTCTTCAATTTTAATCATTTAGAAAGCAAACCACTTCCTCTTATTTTGACTACCTGAATCTCACATCACGTATGAGCATGTACAGTTTAAAAAATTGTATATTAATATCTTACCAAGAATAAAGTAAACTAATAATTCTAAATGCTGAAGAAATTTTGGCACTGTCCATTTTCACCTACTCTTATTAGATTCTCTATAAAATTAAGTAGACATTGTAATGGAGTTAACAAAGACCCTGACTTTTTAAACAAGAACTTATATGTTTGATGTGAGTCAAGTCAAGAATATGAGTAATGATAAGACTTTTGGCTGCCTTCATTCTTTCTAGTAGGTGGTCTTGGCACAGGCAGCCTGACTGGTATAGGAACTGGGGCTCTTGGACTCCCTGCAGTGAATAACGATCCTTTTGTACAGAGGAAATTGGGCACCTCTGGACTGAACCAGCCTACATTCCAGCAGAGTAAGATGAAACCTTGTAAGTGGTAGTGTTGTCTGTGATTGTGAAGTGTGACTGATGCTCATAAAACTTTTTTGGTTATATGTCCGATTTGTTGTCCCTAGAGTTATATGGACAAAACATTGACTTATCTTAATATATTGTTAGTAGGGCCATTTATTAATGTGCCGCCTTAGATCAGTGCAAGTAAATTCACGAATTTGAATTATGAAAATAAAAATTCAAAGTATCACTCTACTTTTGATCTGGATTGCCAGAACAAAGTGATGGTTAATAAGAGGTAGCATCCTTTAGGGGTGTGTTATCCTAAACGTAAGAAGTATAGTAAAGAGAAAAGACTTTCAGCAGTTTAAATATATGTATATAAATCTTAAACCTATCCTAAAAATTTCTTGTTATTGTATTTTAACAAATCAGGAGCACTCAGGAGAATTTCAGATTTCTGTTTCAGCTTGGCAGTTTATAAAGTACATAACTATATTTTAGTTTATTTTAAGGTTTTAGCTTTGATACGTGTAGCCTTATAATAAATATTGCCATGTAATAGATATAACAGAATAACCAGTTTTTGAAATTCCACCTCCTTAGTAAGTTATCTCAAAGAGAGGTTCTCTTTTGAGATAGGTTATCATTTATAAGGACATTTATAAGAAGGACTTATAAATGTCCTTCTTGTCATTGGGAACTAAACCTTCATTATACTAGACTTGAAAATCTACCAAACTGACTTGAAAATGTTAGTGTGAAAGGCTTGTCTGAATGTTATGTTTCGTAGCATGCTTTGTGTTTATATCAGTGTGTCATGCACATGGATTGATAATTCTTATATGTTAAATGTGATTTTTATTATAAAATAGTAAAGACTTGTGAACCTTGATTGAGATTGTATTAAGGGTAAGTGCATTATGAATTTAAACCTAGTGAACTTTCATGGTGTAATAAGTCATGATGAAGAAGATATTAAGGGAGAATTATAGGTGTAAGGAAATTTTGTTAAAATCTTTTATGTGTACCTAAAACACTTGAATATTGAAACTTTACCACTTAGTACTTTCTTCAGTTTCTTTATTTTTTCCCTTAAAATTAAAACTCTGTTATTCTCTCTGGCTCTCTGTGTATTTTATTGGGGAGTGGAGAAGGAGGTTAAATGCCTACTGGTTGCTTTTTTGTTTCTCACAGCGGACTTGTCTCAGGTGTGGCCAGAGGCAAATCAGCACTTTAGTAAAGAGATAGATGATGAAGCAAACAGCTATTTCCAGAGAATATATAATCATCCACCACATCCAACCATGTCTGTTGATGAGGTGAGTGTCTAGGATGACTTAATTCTTTATAGTTTAGGTAAATCTTTAAAAAATTCCCTTTTCAAAGTTTTTAGAAATCTAGCTCAAAGTGTTTTGATATGTCTGTGCATCTTTTGAAACCTTAGCACCTGTCTCAGGCTCAGTTTGTTGTTAAATATTCTGCCTAGCACTTCTACTAAGAATATTTGAGGAACGCTCTTAATAAGAGTTTCCTTTATGCATGTATTTTTTTTTGTCTTGTTTTTTCCAGGTATTAGAAATGCTACAGAGGTTTAAAGACTCTACCATAAAGAGGGAACGAGAAGTATTTAACTGTATGCTAAGGAACTTGTTTGAAGAATATCGGTTTTTCCCCCAGTACCCTGATAAAGAGTTACATATAACAGCCTGCCTGTTTGGTGGGATAATCGAAAAAGGACTAGTCACTTACATGGCACTAGGTCTGGCCCTGCGATATGTTCTTGAAGCCTTACGCAAGCCTTTTGGATCCAAAATGTATTATTTCGGAATTGCTGCACTAGATAGATTTAAAAATAGGTGAGTGGGTAGGTTTCCTAAGAAGCATCTTTTTTAATATAACAACTGTCATTTATTTATAAATAATAACTATTATTTATCAACTAATTCATACCATGACCCATCATTTACATGCATACTAACTAATCTTAATAACTGTATGAAGTCGAAGAGGAAGAAGTAAAAACAATTTAATTCATTACAGTTATCAAATAAGTGGTAGGAAAAGTGTAAAGTGAAATAGCAGGAGGGTTTTTTGTTTGTTTATTGAGATTTACTTTATATACAGTAAAGTCACCATTTTAGGTGTACAGTTCTTTGAATTTTGACAAATTTATACAGCCGTATAACCACCACAACCATAATCAAGATACTGAATGTTTCCATCACACCCAAGGAGGTCTCTTTTTCCCCCTTTTTAGTTCACCTTCCCCCTTTCTAGCCTCTGACAGCCACTGATCTGATTTGTCTCTAGTTTTTCCAGAGTGTTATTGAAATGGATTCATACGTAATGTGTATGAGTCTGACTTCTTGCACTTAGCCTGATGCTTTTGAGATTCATATATGTTATTGCATGTTTCAGTAGTTTCTTTTTATTGCTGAGTAGTATTCCATTCTATGGATTAACTACAAATTGGTTTTCTCTCCACCTGTTTATGAACATTTGGGTTGTTTCCAGATAGCAGTTGTAGTAGCTCATTGTAATCTAATCTTAAGTAAAATATGACTTAAAAAAACAAAGATACTATTTTCTGGTGTAAAAGGAGAGAAGTTCATAAACATTTTCCCCCTCTATGCCTGTGTTCTTCTCTGGCATTTTCTTCAGATCAGGTATTTCATAAGCTGAATGGGAGAAATGGCCTAGACTCGCATTTGGAAGAAAATTTTTGTTAATTGTGCTTCCTCTGTTTTTACGTGAAATGATGAATCAGTGTTTTTGTTGGCAGATTGAAGGACTACCCCCAGTATTGTCAGCACTTGGCTTCTATCAGTCACTTTATGCAATTTCCACATCATTTACAGGAGGTAAGTGTCTTCAACACCTAAAATCTGTCTAGTAGTTGGAAGGCTTATCTCTTTCAACTTGATTTTGGGTTTAGTGGGAATGGCATTAATATTTCTTAATGATTGGCATGATGTAGGTATATATATTATTTGTTGCTCTTTTTGCAACTTAATAATAGATCATAACAAAATGTCATTCTTGGATTATATTTGCTTAGTTTAATAAAAGGCTTATATCAGTTCTTTCAGCCTAATAATGCTATTGAAGAATCATCTTTTATTAGTAAGAGAATTCCTTCCTGATTCTAAAAAGGAGTTGAAGTGGGAATCTTGGCTAAAAATAAGTAAAGTTGTTCCTCTGATTTAAATGTTAATGTGATTCAAAGCTGTTTGAAAGAAGACTTAGACCAGTGTTTAATACAGCGTTTTTACCACCTGCTTAGATTCCTTTGAGGTATCTATTAAAAAGGAGGCAGTTCCTGAGGGAATGGACCTAGAAAATACATGTTTTAAGCCATCTTTAGCGATTGTTCTTAGAATTTGTAAACCACTGTTTTAAGTTACTGATTTTAGGTTGATTGGTAAATGTTATTCATACCTTTGTCTTGCTTTTGATCAAAGTCAGCTTATAGAGAACAGGAAAGTTAGTTAATTTTTATTTTACTGTCTTTTATACAAAGCAGATAAATGGCTTAATCTTATTTTAAGGGAAAGATTAGATTTTAAGGAATCAGAAAGACCAGAATTTGAGCCTACTTTTAATTCTATATTATACTTTAGCCCACTACTTTCTACCTCATCCTGCTGAGTTTTCTTGTAGGTGGGCAGGGTTATTCTGAAGGGATAACCTACGAGACCACTGAGTGGCAGGCCAGGAGTGTGTTCATTCACGTGAGGGGGTTGGGGAAATATGCCAAAACTCTAGTACTGAAAACTGTACAGAAAAGCAGAGGCTTACCACAATCAAATGGGTTTGGAATTCAGAGCTGGGAATAGGGACCTTGGAAAACTGGAGACGAGAGATGGCGTGGAAGTGATCATACAAAACAGTGGTCCCCAGCACCCACTGTAACCAGATAGCCCGAGAAGGGGAGAGAGGTCACTGTTTATGTTTCTATACTTAGTCAATTTAAAGGGCTGCACTTTCTTCAGAGGTTGTCTTTCCTACTTGAAAATATCCTTTTTTGAATAAAGTTACTGCATGTGTAGATAGTAGTTTTTGTTTTCCCAGGTACAGACTGTTGGAAATAGTATCAGGAACTTTTTGTCAGTTCTTGAGTTTGTCTGTGGGGAGGAGGTTTATTGGTGTGTGAAATGAAGAAAATCTTGCCCTAGAACATCCAGTATCATTGTTGACTTGGCTGTATACAGTGTACTTTTGTTTTTGTTTTGTAGTAATATCCTTACTGAGAGAACACTCAAAATGCAGTGTATTTTTTTACGCCTTAGGTTTCTCATCAGCATCCAATAAGAAAGAGATCAGTTTACTATATAAATTTTAAAGTCTTAAAGTTTATGTGTATTAAGGGATTTAAAGAAATTTATATGCAGGTGTTTGTGGCAGCTCTTTTGGAAGTGGTTTTACTAGACTAGTTCTCTCATGAATACTATTAAAACATAATAATATTTTACCTCCCAAGGAGTCTGTAGTATCCACTTATGTGTTTATATATATGGTAATGGAACAGGATGGGGCAAGAAGTAAGGGACATGTATGAACCAAGAGTACTCTGAAATAATTTCTACCCTCTCAGAAGTGAGGGGAGTGTAATTAAAATTTTCAATTTCTGTTAAGAACTGTTCTAATGTGTTTCCCTCTCCCTACCCCTATAGTATATCGAGTATGGACAGCAGTCTAGAGATCCTCCTGTGAAAATGCAGGGCTCTATCACAACCCCTGGAAGTATTGCACTGGCTCAGGCACAGGCTCAGGCCCAGGTTCCAGCAAAAGCTCCCCTTGCGGGTCAGGTTAGCACTATGGTAACCACCTCGACAACCACCACTGTTGCTAAAACGGTTACAGTCACCAGGCCAACCGGAGTCAGCTTTAAGAAAGATGTGCCAGTAAGTAGGTCCTTTTTCTTTTTCCAGGATTTGTTATGCTGTAATATATCCAGTAGTGAACATGTATTTTAATTTTATTATAAATAACACATACCTACTAAAAAAAGGGTATAAAGACCAGCATTTCTTTCTTTGTATCTCCCCTCCCCCAAATTCCCATAGACAGCCATTGTTAATAGTTCAGTACATGTGCTTGCCAACACTTCCAATGTACAATCATACATGTCATGTGTATTTTATGCTAAAGGGATCTGTATACGTTTTTTTTCCTGGGATTTGTCAAATAAGCTTTCAATTTGTTTATTTTATGTGCTTTATTCCTTTAGCCTTCTATTAATACTACAAATATAGATACATTGCTTGTGGCCACAGATCAAACTGAGAGAATTGTAGAGCCCCCAGAAAATATCCAGGAGAAAATTGCTTTTATCTTCAACAATCTCTCCCAGTCAAATATGACACAGAAGGTGAGCATGATGTAATAGTTTACATATTGCTACAAATGCTCTCTGTTCTTTTCCCTAATGGGTTCGGAGATATATATTTAATGTTCTGTACCCTTTTTAATACTTACTTTAAAGGTAATAGAGTCAAAACAAAGGGAATGTGGATATACAACTAGCGGTTGTGGTTTTTGTAGATGTTAAATAGCACTAGTTTTAAATGTACTGTTTTGCAGTGAGTTACAGGCTGTTTGCAATAAACTTCATGATGTCATGATGATGGAAGCTTTCATTTGTACTTCTAGTCACAACTCATCTTGTCCCAGAGACCATTCTGAGCATTTGTTGGGTGCCTGATTACTCACGTGGGTAGACCTTGTGAAAAGCAGAGGAATGATGTTTGCCTTTACAAGATTATATGCTAAGACAATACTTGGATATGCCTATTTTAGCCACTAAGATTATAAAGAGTGGGTTTTAAGATATAATGCAAGTACTGTCTTTCAAAATCCCATCATAATTAATTGAGGGAAAAAATTAAGCGTTTAATTAGACTACTGGTGGTGAGCATGATAAAGTCTATTCAGAAATTGATGATGGTGTACACCCAGAATTACACAACGTTGTAAACCATTATGATCTCAGTAAAATTACAGGAAAAACAATTGAGCCTTTGGCATCTTTTTTTGGAAAAGAAATTTCAAACTTCACGGATTCCTAGAGGTGGAAATTTAGGAAAACATACTTCTGGTGTTAGGTCTGTTATTGGAATGTTGTACATTATGAATCCTCTTTTGGTCAGATGGAGAGTTGTATGAGATGGGAGTGTGAGGGACTGTATGTTTTATAATTTTAAAGCTGAAAGTGACCATAGATGTTTCAGTTCTAATCACCCACAGTTTGAGAGATGATTGACTACACTAATGTGTAAGTGAATATATTGTGTATCTCATAGCATCTGTCTGATGTCTGGAAGAGATTAGCGAGTGCTTTAGCATCTGTTTTTACAAGGAGCCACATGCTGTAGTATTGTTCAAAGAAACAAAACTCAAAACTGTGTTTTACCATCTTTTAATAGTATACTTCCTGTGTCATATTGGTTGGCTAGGTTGAAGAACTAAAAGAAACTGTGAAGGAAGAATTTATGCCTTGGGTTTCACAATACTTGGTTATGAAGAGAGTCAGTATTGAGCCAAACTTTCACAGCCTGTATTCAAACTTCCTTGACACGTTGAAGAATCCTGAATTTAATAAGATGGTTCTGAATGAGACTTACAGAAACATCAAAGTAAGAGTTAGTTCTTATATTTCTTTTCACTGCTGTTTTGAGTTTGGAAATACCTGATTGTACAGGCAGAATTTTGGGGCGGGGCGGGGTGCTGCTCTTTTTCCCTATATGTTGTCTGTATTAGGTTGCTATGAAAGTTGCTCTAGGGTTTGTTTCAAATATAGACCTAAATTTTGTGAAGAATTTAGTCTTACAGACATACTCTGTGTACTGTTTACATTGAAAGTAAGTATTGCTTTGAATTTGTTTTTACCATTCTGTACATGATTTTAAATCTTTACCCTCTTAAATTTGCTTTTTTCCCCTTCCACTTGTTAATTTGCAATATGCTCTTAGCTTTAATCTCACTTTTTTTTAAATAGTCTTATAGAAATCCATTATATGGATGTATATTGCTAACAGCTTTCACTATTACAAAAACAGTGCTGTAATGAATGTTTTTGTCTATGTCTTCTTAAGTGCCAGATACCTCTAGACCTAATTGGGGAATAGCTGTTTAGGATTCTTAGCAGTTTATTTTAAGGTCACACTCTTCCTAATGAGCTAATGCTTGTTCCAAGAAATTCAAGTATTTTATTTCTTGGGAAAAATAACTTTTTGAGAAAACAGTGTGAACCAGCATACAGCTATGATTGTTCTTTGTTGGATACTGGGGACATTGGCTTAGGAACGAGCACTATGTTTAAGCCTGTGGATGGGAATTTTCCCCATTCTTGGTTACGCTGTAGTGCAAAAGAATTCCTGGCTCTTTCTGTTGCACAGCTGACTTTGTGCCAGTCTGCTGGTGCTGTATGGAGTTAAGGAACATAACTATATTCAGCCTTTATTATCTGATACCAAAGATGATTGGGATATAATAGAAGTTTCCATGTACTCTGGAGCAAAATTCAATATCCTTTGTTTCAAAGAAAAATGTAAATTATAAATTTAAGTTTATAGCCATAAAGTAAGTGGTACCATATAGTAGATAGATGTGTGTGTGCACACCCAAAACACTCTCCTATGATGGTCCTCTCCCCCTTAGGAAACTAAGAACTAGAGAAGTAATGAAATGGATTAGATTTTCTAGAAATTTGAAAAGAAGTGTATAAGCAATATTATTCTGTATTTCAGAAAGTTGTCTTAACTGTCTCCAGAGATGTATAGTGAGCTAGATAATGATAAAGATTTCAATAGATCTTGAGATCTTGATTACATTCCTCCAAATGCTGGCTGTCTTGAAGGACTTAGAAGCATAGTTATAGTCTTCATTTGAGTTGAACTTAGCAATTCAAAATAGATTTGGCAGTTGGGCCTCTGCTTTAAACCTAGCTAAAATTTCCAGAGTCTTAAAATACTTTCTGTGGGACCATACGTGACGCTTTTAACCTTGTGTACTTTGTATTTTGTCTCAAGTGTTTTTTAGATTTCTTTTTTTTTCCTCCTTCTCTCCAAAGCACCCCAGTACATAGTTGTATATTTTAGTTGTGGGTCCTTCTAGTTGTGGCATGTGGGACACTGCCTTAGCATGGCTTGATGAGTGGTGCTAGGTCCGTGCCCAGGATCCAAACCGGCGAAACCCTGGGCCACCAAAGCGGAGCCCGCGAACATAACCACTTGGCCACAGGGCCGGCCCCTCTGATGTATTTTTTAAATGTAAAGACATTTAAAGGTAAAAATGTCACTGAACATTGGAAAATATTGCTATGATATATGGAGTAGATCTACTTTGGGGACATGTTCTCAGAATCAATGGCTTGTTTTTAAAGTAAGATAATGGAATTCTCAAACATTTAGTTGAGAATTTTTTTCATAAGCTCGTTTTCATACCTTTCTTAATCCTGCACTATTTCAGGTTCTCCTGACCTCCGATAAAGCTGCAGCCAATTTCTCGGATCGTTCTTTGCTGAAGAACTTGGGACATTGGCTAGGAATGATTACACTAGCTAAAAATAAACCCATCTTACACACTGTGAGTTCCAGCTAAAGGTTCATGTAAAACTTGAGAATGTTCATACAGCATATTATCTCTAAAAGTCTTAACTTTTATTTGGGGCTATTTTAATGATTATTGGGTGTTTGCAAGAGTTGGCTCATGTTTTAAATCTTGAATTGCATATTCATGGCCCTACATTGTTTAGCAGGATAAACAGAAGCCGGTAAGGTAGGACTGACCCCTTCCTTTTCATAAGGCAGGGGTCAGATATACTGATTCCTGTTTTGGAGATGAATTTGGCAAGATGCCTATCTTTGGGTACTTTGTGAGGCGTTTTGAAGTATATTCCCAGCTTTTAAAAATATTTTTCTTATTCTAGGACTTGGATGTAAAATCTTTGCTGCTAGAGGCTTATGTTAAAGGACAGCAAGAATTGCTCTATGTGGTGCCCTTTGTTGCCAAAGTCTTAGAGTCTAGCATTCGTAGTGTGGTAAGTAGATTTTAATTTTATTGATGGCTAATTTGTAAGATATACCCTTCATTCTTACGAACATAGAGCTAGTTTAGTTAGGTTTCCTCAGGGAAACTCAAGATTTCCACTTTGAGAGGCTAAGTAGAATTATAGGACCAATTCTAATGGGTGGCTTTGGGTTTTGGTGTTCTTCTGAAGTAAGATATGGTTGGGAAGTTTAGGGGTTTTGCTGTGGGCACATAGGTATAAGTGCTTAACTGTTTTAAAGAATACAAAATAAGAATGATTTGGGGGCCAGCTTAACATAATAGCGTTTCTTTAGGTTTTTAGGCCACCCAACCCCTGGACAATGGCAATTATGAATGTATTAGCCGAGCTTCATCAGGAACATGACTTAAAGGTAAATTTGTTGCTTCTTTATTTTTTGGAATATTCTCTGCCTAGACATTATCAAAGTTTGCAGGGAAGGTAGAGTATTTTGGGGGAGCACTATATACCAGTTGGTTGAAAGTACAGTATATTATGAATAAAGCTAAATTTTTGCTTTAAAAATTCTAATCAAATATTGGAATCATGCAGTTAAACTTGAAGTTTGAGATTGAGGTCCTCTGCAAGAACCTTGCATTAGACATCAATGAGCTAAAACCTGGAAACCTCCTAAAGGATAAAGATCGCCTAAAGAACTTAGATGAGCAACTCTCTGCTCCAAAAAAAGATGTCAAGCAGCCAGAAGAACTCCCTGCCATCACAACCACAAGTAAGTGTGGTAATTAGCCCTCTGCTTTCCAGAATGTTCCCTTAAATGGTACCTCTCCTTGCATGTAGCAAGTTATAATTGTTCCAAATAAAATGGTGCTAGAACTTTATATCCCTTTTGGTGAGCCTTCCTAATTATTAAGGAAAAGTTAGTAGTGCCTAGATATTGTCTTATGTAGTAGAATCTATCCAGGTAATTCGTATGGTATTCTTAACTAAATATCATTAATCAGTTGTTCCTCATATCCCAGTTAAGCCCGGTTATCTTTTACTTTGTTTGAGCTATCAAAAACTTGTGTAACATGATGGCCTTGTGTTAGTCCTCAAATCTGGAGATGGCCAGACTAGCTAGACCTGCGAGGGGAGTACATTAGTTTACCTGGACCGAGAGGATTGGAAATGTGGGAAGCTGTAGGGGTGTTGAACAATTGAGAGGTTTGGTTTGAATAAACCAGATTTTCTTAGCTCTCAATAGCTAAGAATCCCTAAGTGAAACCAAGGAACAGCCTAGGTTGAAATTGGCATCTATGATGTAGAATAATCCACCAAGACTTTGGTCTGCTAATGTGGTATGACTCCTCAATTGATTTTTGTGCTCTGGGGTACTGCCACTGATATAGTTTTACATGTGTTGTTCACATCTCTGTTAAACTGACAGAATTGCTCTTGTGATAATTCATAGTAGGAAAGATGTGATCTGTGCCAGACTGCTATGCTGCCTCCCCTCCCCTATCCAATTAGTTTAATTAGATAAAGATCACTTGATACCCTGCTAATTTTACAGTAAAGTGAAAGAACGTGCTCTTTTTATTAGCTCTTATTTTGTCTCTTTACATTTAGCAACTTCTACAACACCAGCTACCAGTACCACATGTACAGCCACGGTTCCACCACAGCCACAGTATAGCTACCACGACATCAATGTCTATTCTCTTGCAGGCCTGGCACCACACATTACTCTAAACCCAACAGTAAGTAAACATCACCCCATCCCCCTATTCTTACTTTGTGACAAATAAACTGGCTACCTACTTTTCCCTTTTCTCCTTCCTCCTGGATTCCTGGGTTGTAGGCTTTTGTTGCAGAGATTAGAGATTGGGAACTGCTGTATAGTACAGCTGGGACTTTTTTTCTAGTTTGAAAATAATCGTCGTAAATAGACATCATTTATATTGGTTTCTCATGTGCGAATGCATGATATTAAAATTAAGTCAGCTGGCAATATAATCACAATCTCCAAGAATACCTTACACAGGTTAGAAGATCCTTAGTGTATATCATAGCCTTTTGCTCTTTATGTTCCTTATCGTGTCACCTGAGCCTTGCATCAAGCCATTTCTCTTGGCAGATAGCTGGAACTGAGCTGAATCGTGTGTGTGCGGATGCCTGAAACTGGGGATAATATCAAACTCTATATAAACTGTGTTTTTTCCTGTACATACATACATATGATAAAGTTTAATTTATAAATTAGGCACATTAAGAGATTAACAACTAATAATAAAATAGAACAATTATAAGATACTGTAATAAAAGTTATGTGAATGTGGTTTCTGAAAATATCTTACTGTACTGCACTCACCCTTCTTGTGTGATGTGAGACGATAAAATGCCTACACGATGAGATGAAGTCACGTGAATGACGTAGGTGTTGTGATGTAGCGTTAGGTTATTGTTGACCTTCTGACAATATGTCCAAAGGAGAATCATTTGCTTTTGAACAGCAGTTGATGGAGGGTAACCGAAACTGTGGAAAAGGAAGTCACAAATAAGGGAGGGACTACTCTAACTACTCTATATAAAATCCAGGGCCACGGTCTTGAAGTGAGACTTAGTACTTTCAGTTACATTTCTGTAACCTGGTTCTGGGAAGCAGTTTGATCTACGGTCATATAAAAATAACTTCCCATCAATCTTTTTTGCTCTGTTTATTTAAAGGTAATATTTTAGTCTGTATATTCCGGGTGATAATTGATTGTTTATCTTCAGTATTTTGTTCTGCTTATTAACACTTTAGTTCAGAATCAGATACTTGGAGTTTGCATTGTCTTTGCTTTTTAGAAACTGAAAAAAATGTTCACAAATATTGGAGTAAGTAACATTAATACAGTGAATTTTTGTGTTTAAAGGACTTGAAAGGATTTTGAAGAGATCATTTTAACAGGGTCTTTTTTTTTTTTTCCCTGTAGATATGGTACTTAGTTTTGGGGGCGGGGCGTGGAGCCTAGATCTAGAAATTGTGATTTCCCGTTATAATACTCCCAGTAATCTTGAATACTTTTATAGGTTCATCGTGAATGTTGAAAAAAATTTCTTAGAAATTCAGTAAGTTAAAGAGACCAAGTAAGTGTTAGGGCATTGTTTATACCAGAGATAAAAGACTGGAAACAGTCTTCCAAGTGAAGCAAAAGGCTTCAGTATACAGTAATATAAAATGCTCGCTATTCTGAGGCATTTTTTGTGGCAATAATAGTTGTTGTAGAAAGCATTTTTTTTGTAAACTTGAATCTTCTTGTATTTCCCCAACTACTAAAGAAGTTACTTTAACAGTGCTTGAGCTACCAATTTAAGCAGGTAGCATCTTTAATTAAGCAGGTAATGCATCTTGTAATGAACAATTTGCCCATTAAACTTAGACTTTTTTAAAAATCAGAGACACATCTTTTATCATGTATCACAAGGTATACTAAATACTACTCTCTCTTTGTAGTTTAACTTCTGTTTCCTGAGCATTTCATTGATTAATTTAAAGTAGAAATTGGTGGTAAATTGTTAACCTTGAAGTAATTCCAAAATCATGGGTGTGATTACTGATAGAAATAGAGTTGTCTTATTTAAACAAGCTGTTGACCTCACTTGTTTTTCCCCACCTAGATTCCCTTGTTTCAGGCCCATCCACAGCTGAAGCAGTGTGTGCGCCAAGCAATTGAACGGGCTGTCCAGGAGTTGGTCCATCCTGTGGTGGATCGATCAATTAAGATTGCCATGACTACTTGTGAGCAAATAGTCAGGAAGGATTTTGCTCTGGATTCTGAGGAATCTCGAATGCGAATAGCAGCTCATCACATGATGCGTAACTTGACAGCTGGAATGGCTATGATTACTTGCAGGGAACCTTTGCTCATGAGCATATCCACCAACCTGAAAAACAGTTTTGCCTCAGCCCTTCGTGTAAGTTGATTATTTCCTTGGTGTAGTATGAAACTCCTTACTGCTTGCCTGAAAGAGTTTGTTTTTCTTTGCATTTCCATTTATTCATTTAATAGTCACCATATTTGTTTGATGTCTTCTTTCTGCTTAGATTCTAAGTTTTGTGACATGAAACCTCATGTCTGTTTTTGTTCACTCTTGTATCCTCAACACAGGATTTGGCAGATAGTAGATAACCAAATATTTATTGGTTTAAAGAAATGAAGGAATTTTTTAAAACATATGTAAGTTACCAATCTTGATTCTGTTTACCATGAAGAATTGAGATTAAAGCACATGGAGTAGGACAGTGCAAAATGATTTAAAGGGACTTGGTATGTACACACATACAAGCACACAATCTTCAAGTAACTCAGTTATTAATTTTGGGTCTCAGATATGGTTAATAATGCCTTTGTTTATTGCTTGGCTGTTTTCCTACTGTTCACCATCTTCACAACAACCTGGTAAGATGTTTTGAGTGAATGGTATTTTCATTGTATAGATGAAGATAATTATTAGACTATTTCATGGTCACAGTTAATGAGTCATAGAGTCAGAACTTTTAAAGTTCAGTTGTCTAAGCTCTGCATTTCCTATTATATCTATCTTGTTCACAGAAACTTTAAAATCTTTTTCTTTCTGCCTCTCTCCCTCCCGACAGACTGCATCTCCACAACAAAGGGAAATGATGGATCAGGCAGCTGCTCAGTTAGCTCAGGACAATTGTGAATTAGCTTGCTGCTTTATTCAGAAGACTGCAGTAGAAAAAGCAGGCCCTGAGATGGACAAGAGATTAGCAACTGTAAGTGTTTAGCATTTCCCTTTTAAGTATTTGTTTTTTCTATTTAAGAAAGTGCCTCATAACAAGAACCTCAGTGACTTTTTTTGTTTGCAGGAATTTGAGCTGAGAAAACATGCTAGGCAAGAAGGACGCAGGTACTGTGATCCTGTTGTGTTAACATACCAAGCTGAGCGGATGCCAGAGCAAATCAGGCTGAAAGTGAGAATTAGGGGCTCTGTCTCTCCCTGCCCCAACTTTGTTTTCCTTCTGTTCTTGTTGGTTAAACTCCTCACCAGGAATAGGACAGTGGAGTTAAAGTTTGTTTCTGAGAAAGCATCTCACCTGAGCAGCATTTCACTTAAAGGCTACTTGTGCAGAAGACATAGAAATGGTTTAGATGTGGGGCTCCCTCTCTCTTCTCCCTCCTCCCACCCTAGTTGTTGAAGTACTGCTCTAAAGAGGTCATGTGTCTATTAATTTTTGTTTCCCAACTTGGTCTTCCCTTCTGGTACTTGTGTTTTTATTGCTAGTTACTTATTGGTGAAAAGAAGATGATGAGAAATCTGATCATTTTTATCAGCTCCATCGGAGAGTTGGACTGACATGGTCCTATTTGAGGCATTTTCCAGTGGAAAAACTTAATGAATTTATAACTGAGAGTAACTCCAACAGGATTCAGGGAAATGGGAAACCCCCTAACTGTGTGTATGTGTGTGTTCGCACCATGCATGCATACTCAGTCATGCTCTTACATGTTGTAATGACTCCTGTGTCCTTTCTCAGAACCTTTCTGCTTACTTCCATGCATACTTTCCACTTTCAAAAGTTTCCTTTGATTATGAAGAGGATCCTGTCAAAATAGGTTTTCTTCTTCCAAGGTTGGTGGTGTGGACCCAAAGCAGCTGGCTGTTTATGAAGAGTTTGCACGGAATGTGCCTGGCTTTTTGCCTACAAACGATTTAAGTCAGCCCACAGGATTTTTAGCTCAGCCCATGAAGGTAAATACTCGCCTTGGATTAAATTGAGTGTTTTACAGTTTAATTTGAATGTTTTCATCAGTCAATCTGTCTCTGACTTCCTGGGAGCTTAAGCTACAGTGGAAAAAAATACCCACAGTTGTTGAATATAGGTAGTATTCTTTGTATCAGATCAGCATGGCATAAAGGGGAATTTTTTTTTCTAAATCCTTGAGGTTGATTAACCTGTCATGTTTGGCCTAATTAGAGGAATTTACATGGTGACCTCTTGGCTTCCCCTGTATTTTATAAAAAGATTTCCTAAAAATTTGAAACAATTATTTATAGAAAAGTTGAAAATATAGGGGGAAACATTTTCCCCCTGAACCATTTGAATGTAAGCTGATGACCTTGATGTGTCCCCATCACTTCTGGAATCTTTGGTCTGTGTTTCCTCCAAAGACGTTCTCCTATATGAGCATAGTACAGCCATTGAAATCAGGAAGTTAACACTGATGTGTTAATACCATCTAATCCTTAGACCTCATTCAAGTTTTATAAGTGTCCCAATACTGTCTTTCTATAGTAAAAAAAAAACCTATTTCAGAACCACACATTTCATTTAATTGTCATATTTTTAAAATTTCCCTCAGGTCGTTCATTGTACAGCTTCTTAGTTTTTTCATTTTTCATGACCTTGACACTTTTGCAGATTAGAAACCAGTTATTTTCTAGAATGGCCTGATTTAGGTTTATCCAGTATGTTCTCATGAATAGAGCGTCTTTGATAGGAATATCACAGAAATGATGGCTGTGTTCTTATTCTGTCCTATCCTGTCAGGCTTTGACAGTTGGACTGGTACTGTATTTCCCACGGTTTGGATTACTTACTTTCATAGGCTGTAGAGAGATTATTAGATGCCACAAGTGTGCTGCCCTCAGCCTACCCCATTATTTATATCATGCTCTCTTTGATGACTTGTGTTGGTGTCAACCAGGCTTTCCGCTGTCAAGTGAAATACCCTCCCCCCTCCATGCCTGCCCTGCACCACACCACCTAATGGCATTAAGAGTGAATAGTTCAGGAAAGGGAATGGAAGAGCCCCTTCGTGTTTTGATGAAAGAAGAAAAAAAATAATGGGAGTAAACGTACTAATAGACTTTTCAGTTGCTACATGTGCTAATGAAAAATCTTTAAAAATTTTGCCTATCTCTTTTTTGGTTGTTTCCTTCTCTGAAATAGCAAGCTTGGGCAACAGATGATGTAGCTCAGATTTATGATAAGTGCATTACAGAACTGGAGCAGCACCTACATGCCATCCCACCAACTTTGGCCATGAACCCTCAAGCTCAGGCTCTTAGAAGTCTTTTGGAGGTTGTAGTATTATCTCGAAACTCTCGAGATGCTATAGCTGCTCTTGGATTGCTCCAGAAGGTTAGTTCTTAAACTGTTACTTTCAGAAGAAACTAGGTTTGTATATATGTAGTGATGTGCACCATCATCTACCTAAGTTATGCTGAAGATTTTAAAAACTAATGGAAAGTAAGGTCTGTTCTCTGATAAGCAGGTGATTTTCTCAGGAGTAGAATGTAGTCATGGCAGTCACAAATAGTAAAGTGGGAAATCTGTTTTTCCCATTAAGATTTTCTAGAAATATGGTTGTTTAAGAAACTAAAAGATAGCCCTTTAGATTTTGAGGGACAGGTTGATCCATGTACTTGAGTAATGGGGTGGGCTGGGTGGGGAGCCTTGGATTTTGACTGTGTAGGGACAGTGGAGCGTTTTATGACAATGAAGAACACAGAGTGAGCATAAACTAGATGGAAGTTAGCCTGTGTGTGTTGGGTAAATGAAAGGATTTTGGTGAGTGGAGGTACTTAACTCAAGGCCTTCTTTAGAAGGTGTGGTGTAGTTTGCATTAAGGACTGGTTCCTGGCTTTGGTTGTTGGGCTACCAACTATATTTTCCATGGTTCTGAACGCTTTTTTCTTCCCTAGGCGGTAGAGGGCTTACTAGATGCCACAAGTGGTGCTGATGCTGACCTACTGTTGCGCTATAGGGAGTGCCATCTCTTGGTCCTAAAAGCTCTTCAAGATGGCCGGGCTTATGGGTCTCCATGGTGTAACAAACAGATCACAAGGTCAGTAGCCCTCTTAGAAGAGTACTATTTACTGGACTGCCTTCTGGCATGCATGGCCCTGTTTATGTCCAGAGGTTTCCCTTTGGAAGGTAAATGGGACATTTGGAATTCCTAATTCTAAGTAGTGAGAATTGTTGAATGGTTGTCCCTTTTCTATCTGGTGCCCATGATAGATACAGAAAACCAGTATTTCGCTTTGGGGAATAAATTATAGATCATAGATTTTAAAAGATTTTGATGATTTCATAGCAGTGGTCTTCATATATACATATTTTAATGTCTTAAATGAAACGCTTTGTTTTCTAGGCTTTGAGAGCAAAGCTTGAGTTTTAATGCTGAGCTGTCTGTTCTACTTTATTATTGGCTGTTTTGAATCTTGGATACTGATTTGCAGTTGGTTCTCAAGGCATCCTTTTTTAATTTAATTTACTTTTATTGAGGTCATATTGGTTTATTACAGGTTTGGTTTGTCCATCACCATACATATGCACCTCTTTACCCCTTTTGCACCCTACCCCTTACCTGTTCTCTTTGTCCATGTGTTTGTTTATCTTCCACATACGAGTGAAATCATCCAGTGTTTGTCTTTCTCTGTCTGGCTTATTTCACTTAACATAATACCCTCAAGGTCCTCCATGTTGTTGCAAATAGAACGATTTTGTCCTTTCTTATGGCTGAGTATTCCATTGCATACATATAGAGTACATCTTCTTTATCCATTCATCAGTTGATGGGCACTTGGTTGCTTACCCATTAAAGGCATCCTTATTTTGGAACAAATTACCATTGAATAAAAGGGGATCTTTGTTTTATCTGATGGTTAAGCCTATATGAATAAAGAAATAACTGACTTTTTCTAGGTGCCTAATTGAATGTCGGGATGAATATAAGTATAATGTGGAGGCAGTGGAGTTGCTAATTCGCAATCATTTGGTTAACATGCAGCAGTATGATCTTCACCTAGCTCAGGTATGGAAGAAATTGAACAGGAAAAACAGACTCTGGTAATCAGGAAGTGTGTTTGCTGTAAGCGTTCTGTTTCTTACATTGTGCTTTCTTTGTTGCCAGTCGATGGAGAATGGTTTAAACTACATGGCCGTGGCATTTGCTATGCAATTGGTAAAAATCCTCCTGGTGGATGAAAGGAGTGTTGCCCATGTTACTGAGGCAGATCTGTTCCACACCATTGAAACCCTCATGAGGATTAATGCGCACTCCAGAGGCAATGCTCCAGAAGGGTGAGCATGAAATGTTTTGGGATCCCTGTGTATTCAGCAGTCTAAGAAAGAGCTTTAGAAATGAATGTGCAGACTTACTAACATTACCTGTTATAACTGCTTTACCTACAACCTATGGGAAGCTTTAGTGAGGCCTCATGTTGTCCCTTGAAATATGAAAGCTTAACTAACTGCCAAGCCTTGCTGTAGACCAGTACGTACAGTACTACTAGACTTAGTGTCAGGGTCCTGTGTTAATCCTGGCTCTGCCACTTAAAATCTCTGATTGTAGACAAGTTGATGTACCCTCCCTAAGCCTGTTTCTTGTAAAATGGAAATAATATCTCAAAGAACTTTTGAGAATGAAGGTAAATAATAACTCAAGGCACATAGTAGGCACAAGTAAATATCTGTTGACTATGAACGTCAGCTCCATTTCAACGGGCACCGTTTTTGGGGTCAAGAAGCTTAACTGAGGTCATTCATTTGTATATTTTTCTTCATAAGTAAAGAGATATGAAGAGACCAAGGATAGTTTTGTTTAAATATGGAAATGGTTAAGTGAATCATCACTCTTGTGGTTTCTGTTAAATAAGCAAATTGTCCAACTGTATGTCTGTGAAATCACAAGCATGAGTAGACTGATTTTCATTCTGGATTTATTGTACTAGATTGCCCCAGCTGATGGAAGTAGTGCGATCCAACTATGAAGCAATGATTGATCGTGCTCATGGAGGCCCTAACTTTATGATGCATTCTGGGATCTCTCAAGCCTCAGAGTACGATGATCCTCCAGGCCTGAGGGAGAAGGCAGAGTATCTTCTGAGGGAATGGGTGAATCTCTACCATTCAGCAGCAGCTGGCCGTGACAGTACCAAAGCTTTCTCTGCGTTTGTTGGACAGGTAGAGCTTTTGGAAAGAAAGGTGCTTTTTATTCAACATAAGTAGGGTGTGATGCCTCCAATATTAAAGCTCAGTATTATGTACCTGTGGTCAGACAGTTACCTCCATACTCATGTAAATCAAAAATGTCATCACCTTTACTGTGTTAAATTGATAAAGTCTATTTCCTCATCATTGGTCACTAAGCAGTAAAGTTGCCATTCCCTGTCCCATTTAGTTCTCTTTATCCCATTTCAGTTGTCACAGCTACAAAGCACAGTGAGTCAGATAATGAATAATGAAGTTGCCAAACATATATAGTAATTTTACTAGCTTGATAATCAGTGATGGGATTATGGGCTAATAAATAAGTAGAATTCTTGAAATGGCCTATATTTAAATAAAACATAACACAACCAAAAACTTAATTTAAATTTTTAAAAAAATTTCTAAGTTGCTTATCTACCTAAAACTGCTAAGTGTACTCTTTTGCAAAATAGTTTCCAGTATTTATTTTAATTCAATTTGATCAATTAGACTTTGAGTTAAAGTTAGGAAACAAGTCTGTAGCTAAAAACTAGGTTTGGCAGGAATATTTATGAACAGGATGAACAGAAGAAAATGTAGGAAGAGAGCCATAGTACCATTAGCATTCTGTTTTTGATCATCCCTGGCCACTTTCAACCACTGTGAAGATTAGGACCCAGTAGTCAGTGTGTCGTAATCGTGTTACTTTCCTGACAAGAGTGGTACTTTTCCTCAAGTGGCCTTAGCATTCCTTTAGTACGACTGTTGGGATGTGTTCAGGGAGAGATATCTGCTTATTTCTGCAGATTGACCATTTTATTTCTTCAAACTGAGATCAAAGCTTAGGTGCGCCACCGTAGAAAGATTGCAAAGTAGATCTATTAGCAAATAAATCACAATTGAATGTAGACGAGCTGACTGGAATTTTAGAAGTTGTTAGAAATTGGATCTGCTTTTCAAGATGAATGTTACTTAGTAAGTTCTCCCCTAAAAGAATCCAGAATTATAAAAATACCCTATTGAAAAGCTGTTACTACCTGTTTCTGGTTTGATTTATGATTTGGATGGAAGAATTTTGAATCAGTTGGTTTCTGTGATCATCGATATTTCATGGGTATGGATGTGGCACCTGTCTCAGCTCTTCTCGCTGGCTTATTTGCTCTCATTTCTTCTCTCCATTTGAAAAAGATAATATATTATACTTATCTATTCCCTTTTGTATCCTTTTGGGAATTCTTTTTTCCTCCTTGTGCTCCCTCTTGATCATAGCAGTCTGTTCTTGCTGCCTCTCTTTGGTTAGTTTTTCAGATTTCAACGTGCAAAAGTCCCTTTGCTGGCTTCCTGTCTTGGCGAGGGTGTGTTGTCAATTTAGCTGTTTTGTTGCTTATCAAGGGACAGTTAAATTGTCAAGTTTTCATTCTGAACTTGGTATTTTTGTTTAGTAAGCACTGACTTCCTTCTCCCACTGCTTCCTTAATGCTTGTTATACTGTCTTGTTCATACTGTTGTCGTCATCTTTTGTACTAGTCAAGTAATTTTTCTGCTCTGCTTCACTTGCAGATCATATGTCATAAAATTTGGACTTTATCCTTTCTTTTAAATAAACTTGCTCTTTCCACTTTAATTTACTTTAAGATAACTTAATTTGCATTAAAATAGCCAGGGGTGATCTGTGGGTATTTTCTTTTGGTACCTACTTATTGTAGAAATTATTACTTGATTTTTCTGGTGCAGCTAGTTGGAGTTTCAAAAACTTTGTTATTGGTAAAGTAAGTTGGAAGAAATTATCTTAAACTCTGTGAGAAAGTAAAATATATGTAATTTATTCTCCTCATTTGGGGAAATATGCATTGGCCAGAGTGTCTTAACATGACTTAGTGGGTTACTAAAAGTTGGTTTAATTTGCATAGTCAATTTTGTAAATTACTTGGCTGTGGATTGCTGTTCAAAATTGCCGTGTAATTATTTCTTTCTCAATTTCATCTTCTCTGTTCTCCATAAAACTGGAGCAATTCTGTCATGGGTACTTAATGGAGAAGTCATTTTTTATGACACCTTTTCTTTGACAAAGTAGGAATTAGAAATGTGATGATAGGAATAAATGAGAGAATACCTCTTAAATGTGAAAGTTAAAAGTATATTCATGTGTTGTATCTTTTTATATTTTTGTTCCCTTGGTAGATGCACCAGCAAGGAATCCTGAAAACTGATGACCTCATAACAAGGTTCTTTCGTCTCTGTACTGAAATGTGTGTTGAAATCAGTTATCGTGCTCAGGCAGAGCAGCAGCACAATCCTGCTGCTAATCCCACTATGATTCGAGCCAAGTGCTATCACAACCTGGATGCCTTTGTCCGACTCATTGCACTGCTAGTGAAGCACTCAGGGGAGGCCACCAATACTGTCACAAAGATCAATCTGCTGAACAAGGTCTGAAATCCTTTCTTGCCTTAGTCTTGGTACATGAGGTCTGCATCAGTGGTTCTCAGCCCTACAGGGCCCAACCCCTTCCCCAAAACATTTTGTAGCATCCCCCTTTCTGTCCTGAAATTAAGTTCATAGATAATATATACACATAATCCCTGAAGTTTAGGAGAAGAGTATGGTGACTTGACTGAGAGACCAAAGAAAAAAATATCATGATGTACTTCAGTATGCAAATGTTTGGTAATGGCTTCACCAGAAGATATTTAGGTAGTATGCGATTTGCCCCTATACACAGAATCACTGCGAAAACGGGATGACTAGACATGTCCACTGATAACAGATTGGCACTTCAAATACCATGCGTGACATTGCAGTTGTCATGATTTTCTGAAAAGGAACAATGTAGTTTTATTTTTATTTAAACTGGAATCCCTATAAATTTGAGTATTGAAATAGGGCAAAAATGAATTTAAGAGTTTGGTCTTGGGTAATTACAGATGGGTTATCACATCCCTCACCATTCAGTGGAAAAATCAGATGGAGTGCAGGACAGTTCTTTGTTTGAGACATTTCTGCAGCCTAACAGCTTCCCTGGCCCCCATCTACTAAATACCAAGAGAAGTATAAACCATTTGCCTCTTGTCAACTTAATGTCAGACCCGAAAAATTAGATTGTTAGATTGTGTTAACATATAAAATATGATGTGCCATGTTGATTTCTAGAGCTTTAGAAAAACCATTGGACATTTGTGGAGAGTATACATGTCTGGTCCAAGGGTATTGAAATTCAAAGAAAACACAGAAAACTCTGCAGGCCAAATCAAACCAATGTTTGACACCTTTGGCTGCCAGCATATAATTTTGTATTCAAATGGTATATATCCTTTCCTTTAACGTGGGGTTTAAGAACGCAAGGTAGGGCCAGCCTCATTGGCCTAGTGGTTAAGTTCAGCATGCTCCACTTTGGCGGCCTGGGATCAGGCGCGGACCTACACCACTTGTCTACCAGTGGTCATGCTGTTGCAGCAGCTCACATACGAAATAGAGGAACGAAGATTGGCAACAGATGTTAGCTCAGGGAGAAGCTTTCTGAGGGGGTAAAGAAAGCATGAGTAGAGAGTGGTAAGTGAATTTCTGTGTGTTTTATAGGTCCTTGGGATAGTAGTGGGAGTTCTCCTGCAGGATCATGATGTTCGGCAGAGTGAATTTCAGCAGCTTCCCTACCATCGAATTTTTATTATGCTGCTCTTGGAACTCAATGCACCTGAGCATGTATTGGAGACCATTAATTTCCAGACACTGACAGCTTTCTGGTGAGTATTGTTGAATTAATAGAGATTTCCTGTTAAGAGTTGCTGTCTTAGTGTAGTAAAATTTGAGTAGTAGAACTCTTGTGGATTTAAAGCATCTTGATTTGTAACGCAGCTTGCATGTTGTCTACTTACTTATATTCCTTTTCATTTGTTGTTCACTATATTTAAGTTGGACTGTGCTTCTGACTAAGGTTTTCTTTTTTCAGCAATACATTCCACATCTTGAGGCCTACCAAAGCTCCTGGCTTTGTGTATGCCTGGCTTGAGCTGATCTCCCATCGGATATTTATTGCAAGAATGCTGGCACATACGCCACAGCAGAAGGTGTGGCTGCAGTTTATCTCCTACAGATGAAGACTCTAACTACCTGGGGCTTATTAGCACTCTTAGTCCTTTAGTAGTAATTGTACTTCTTGCAAGCTTAGTTGGGAATTCTTCTATTTAATGTATACTCATGTTATGGAGAGAGGCTTAACAAGTACTTGACTGCCTCTGCCTGAAAGCCATTCCTCAGTGATTAGGATATTGCTTCTCCAAGGCTGTTGTGGGCCACTTGTCTCAATCTCCTAAGGGATTTTTTTTTTAAGTTGAAACCTTGGAGCACCTCTGTAGAGATCTGTATAAAACTGGGTAATGGAGCTCTGGAACCTGCCACTTTCACAGGTTCTCAGTCTATGTTAAAGGTGGTCACATGCAAGGTTGAGGACCATTGGTCTACTGTATTTGAAGATAATAGGATCAAATTCTAGTAAAGAATTGCAAATAAACATTTAACAAGACAAGTTTCTTTTCCATCTTGCAATTAAACACAAATGAATACTATAGAAAATATCCTTGATTGGCCCTTCAGCCTAGAAGAAAATGTGACTGCTGTGTGCTGCAAAAAAGAAACTGAATCCTTAAATGGAGTTAGTTTTGTTTGGTGGAGAAGTGCATTCTAGGAGGAGGGAACACAATATATTGAAGAAAATGACCCAAGAATGAACATAATTAATATAATTGGGGAATGGTGAGCTCACCATTTGTTTGGCTGAAAATAGAAAGTTCATGTTGTAAACTGGATGAGGTTATTAGCCAGAAGTTGAGTTGAGAGTGGGAAGAGAGATGGTTGAGACCCAGGACTTAATTAAAAGGAATTAAGAAAACAGACCTCTAGTTGTCAGTTTCTCACTTGGCTAAATGTTTTGTGTTCTGTCTGAAATTTCCTCAAGGTTCTCTCCTTCTCCTCTTTAAATTTTGCTATAGGCATAAATACCTACGTACGTATTGTACATCCTGGAATTTCTGGATCCTGTTTTTTTGAAATATCATTTCACACTATCTCCCTAATTATACTTACTCCTTTTTAATGCTAGTCAGTCTTTAAGAGAATCAGTATTCTTTAGTTACATTAATATGAAGAAGATAGTAATCAAGTCACAGTGTAGCTGCTTGGGTAACTTTTTTGGTGGCAGAACAGCAGCTGAGTAAAATTATGACTTGTACATTTCTTTCTTTCAGGGATGGCCTATGTATGCACAGCTACTGATTGATTTATTCAAATATTTAGCGCCTTTCCTTAGAAATGTGGAGCTCACCAAACCTATGCAAATCCTCTATAAGGTAATTAATTTGGAGTTATAAATTAAAGTAATTAAAACTTAACACTTAAAATACTCAAACACTTTCAACTAGGAAAATGAAGTCTAATATTGGTGTTTATTATTAAGCTTTTGAAGTATAACATATATTCAGAAAAGTGCAAAAATCAAACATACTTGCATAACCAGTCCCTGAACAAAGGCTATTCATATATGCAACTTGAGTAGATAGTACAAGTTTTATAAAATGTGTGTCCTAGTTAACTATTCCAGCAGCACATTAGAGTTACTATCTCAATATCCATACCTGATACTGTTTTTTTGTTTTAGCCATTTTGGCAATTGTGCAGTAGGATCTCATTGTGAGTTTAATTTGCATTTCTTGATTTCTTAGTGAGGTTTTTATGTGTAGGTTGGCCATTTGGATACCTCCTTGTGTGATGTTCCTCTTCCAGTCTTGTGCTCATATTTCTATTGGATTATGTGTGTTTTTCTTATTTTTTATAGGAATTCTTCATATATTCTGGATGTAAGCTTTGTTGATATGTATCTAAACATCTCTCTTGTGGCTTGCCTTTTCACTTTCTTAAAGTAAGGTATTTTTTGAGGAACGGAAGTTCTAAATTTAATGTAGTCAAAATTATCAATTTTTTACTTTGATTAAATGTTTTTTGTATCTTGTGTAAGAAACCTTTGCCAATCCCAAGCTGCATTCTGTTGTGTGTGCACCCTGACCCCTGCCAAGAATCCATATAATTCTGCTTTTTATGTTTAGGTCTGATCTATCTCAAATTAATTTTTGTGTATGATGAGGTTTATTTCCTCCTCCTCCCTCAAATCTGCCCCCCCCCCCGCCCCCTAATATAATGAAAATTTTTCAGCACCATTTGTTAAGTCCTTCATTCCCTGTTGGATTGATTTGCACCTGTGTCAAAATAATTGACCGTATATGTATGGGTACCCCTCTGGTTGATCCGTTTATCTGTTCTTAGGCTGGTACCACACTGTCTTGATTGTAAGACTTTACTATAAAGCTAAAGTTATCAGGCAGAGTAGGTCCTCTTCAACATTATTTTGTCTATTATCATTTGTAGTTCATAAAAACTTTGCAATCACCATCACTTCTGAAAGCTTGCTGGGATTTAGATTGAGGTTGCACTGACTCTTATAGATCAATGGAGAGAACAGATATTTTAATATTGAGCCTTTCAATCCATGAACATGTCTATATGTCTCTTTAGTTAGGTCTTTAATTTTACTCTGCAGTGCTTTGTAGTCAGCACAGAGGTTTTGAACTTCTTTCCTTAGACTTATTCCTAGATAGTTGATGCTTTTTGTGAAATTGTAAAAGATATCTTTTTGAAATTCTAATTTCTTATTTGTTGGTGGTGTATAGAAATAAAATTGATTTTGTATATTGGCCTTGTATCCAGCCACCTTGCTAAATTTACTTTTTCTGAGAGTTTATCTGTATATTTGGGGGGAGGAGTGTATTCTATATATAGAATCATTTCATTTACATATAACAATAGGTTTTTTCTTTGGTTTTTCATTTTCTTGCCTTATTGCACTGACCAGAAACTCCAGGACAGTGTTAAATAGAAAATAGTGATAATGGCGTGCTCATCTCATTAATGATCTGGAGGAAGCTTTTAATAATTCACCATTAAGTATAGTGTTTTTATAAATCTGTAGTTTTGTTTTGCAGATTCCATTATCTGATTAAGGAAATGCCCTCCTATTCATAATTTCCTGAGAGTTTTCAAAAGCATTAAATTCACGTCAGGTTTTGGTATCAAGGTTGTGCTAGTTTTATGCTGTGAAAGAGTTGGAAAATGTACTCTTTCTGTTTACTTAAGATTGTGAAAATAGGGGGCCAGCCCCATGGCCGAGTGGTTAAGTTCGCGCACTCTGTTCTGCTTCAGCAGCCCAGGGTTTCACCGGTTCAGATCTTGGGCATGGACATGGCACCGCTCATTAGGCCATGTTGAAGCGGCGTCCCATATACCACAACTAGAAGGACCCACAACTAAAATATATAACTATGTACTGGGGGGCTTTGGGGAGAAAAAGAAGATTGGCAACAGTTGTTAGTTCAGGTGCCAATCTTTAAGAAAAAGATTGTGAAAATAGTGTTAATTTTTCCTTAAATATTTGTAAGAATTTGCCAGTAAAGGCATCTAGACCTGGAGTTTCTTTTTGGGAAGGGTTTTAACAACATATTTAACTTCTTTATTATAAAAGACTTCAGATTTTCTTTTTTTGTTTGGGTTTTGGTAAGCTGTATTTTTCAAGTAATTAGTGTACTTTATCTGAATTGTCAAATTCGCATAAAATTGTTTAATATTCTCTAAAACTAGTTTTCGTGTCTTTAGGATCTGTAGTGATGATACTTTTTCATTCCTGATATTGGTAATTTGTGTTTTTTCCATTAGTCTTGGTGTAGGATTTATCAGTTTTATTATCTTTTCAAAGAACCAGCCTCTAGCTTTGATCCTCTTCCCCTTCAGCACTTTTTTAAAAATTTTATTTCAGCTTTCTTCTACTTTGTTTTTGGTAGCTGTTCTTTTTTCCATCTTAAGAAGATGTCAGCTTATGTCATGTTTTTATTTTTTGTTTTTGTCCATCCTGTTCTAGCATATGTGTTTAAGGCTATAAACTCCTGATACTTAGTTTTTTGTGATTTTCAGATGTAAATATTTTGATAAATCACTCGTGATATTATGTTATTAAAGTATGCTTTTGGCTTATGTTACTCCCATTTTCTTACTTAGTATGGAAACAGCCAATGTTTTTCTTGTTTTTAAAAAATAGGGCACTTTAAGAGTGCTGCTGGTTCTTTTGCATGATTTCCCTGAGTTCCTTTGTGATTACCATTATGGATTCTGTGATGTGATCCCACCCAATTGTATCCAGCTAAGAAATCTGATCCTGAGTGCCTTCCCAAGAAACATGAGGCTCCCAGACCCATTCACTCCTAATCTGAAGGTAAAGTTCCAAACAGTTCAAGGAAAAGAAAGTTATGTCTTAATATTTCAGTCCTTTCTCTGGTAAGCAGGCTGTTTAACTACCCTCCCCCCAGCATACACGTGTAAAAGTTATTTGTTCAGGTAAGGGTGCTCTTTGGGGGGAGCAATCATGTTATTAAGTCTCATAGTGTGTGATATAACTGCTGAATATTGAGTCACAGTATTTGTCTAATGGCTGTTTTCAATTAATTTTGATATTAAATTTAGCTATATTTCTTTACAGAACCTCAACCTAGGTGTTGGGGCACTCATTTGCTGGGTAGCTCCCGTATGGCACAGAATTGCAGAATAGACCTATGTAATATCCATATTTCACAGGTGTTTGATATGTCTGTGCTTATGTTTTGTTTAAATAGTTGAAGTAAAGGAGAGAAGGGACCACGTAAAATCGTACTACATTGACATGGTTACTGTGATTTTTATGTATTTTCTACTCTTTTTGTTTCACTTGCACTTACTTTTTAACTAGTAAGTGTGATGTTGTCTTGTTCTGCTGGGGCGTATTTTCAAAGACTAGGGCTCTTGGTGCGTGAGGAATCTCCTTCTGTACTCTTACTTTGAAATCTAAGTCGAGGGAAAAAATTAGTGGCGCAAATTAGACCTTTCTATGAAAGGTACTTATCCTGCCTTGTTCTAGAAAGATATTGTATTGTAGAATGAGAGATTCCTATCATTTTGTATGTAAATTCTTCTAATTAAACATTAATAAAAAGTGGCAGCTCTACTCAAGATGTTTATAATGTGTATAATTTTAGAAAAAGAATCCTGCCACTTTCTAGCATAGGTTTCATTTGCTGTTAACTCCTACAAATGCTTTTGGTTGTGATTCTTGTATTTGTCTTGGGCAGGTGGATATGTTGAGTGAAATTAACATTGCACCCCGGATTCTCACCAATTTTACTGGAGTGATGCCACCTCAGTTCAAAAAGGATTTGGATTCCTATCTTAAAACTCGATCACCTGTCACTTTTCTCTCTGATCTGCGCAGCAACCTCCAGGTTGATTGGTTTGGCTTGACCTCTCAGCTGTATTTTTCATAGAAAGCACTTTTGATGGCACCATTGTGTGCATACCCTGTTTGGGAGTTAGTCTTTTTAACCTGATTTAAAGATTTTAAAACATATTGTCATTTCTAATGGTTAGATGAAATTAACTGGATTATTTCATCTTGTCAATGACACAAAGCTATAGCCTTGGAAGAGGTGACCAGGGAATGGACTGATTTTCTGTAAGAGTAGACTCCTAATAACGATTCCCTGTCACTACTCCAAGATTTTTCTAAACAAATGGATTCTAGTTTGATTTGCTGTATAGAAAATGACTTGAAGTTGTATTGTTGTTCCAAACCAAGGAACTACAGCTTTCCCCCTCTTAAAAATCTTCTATTTCAGATAGTGCATATTTTGACTTTATGAACTTTACTTTTGTGCTGGTACCTGTCAAAGCCTTGGCTTCCCAAGGGAAGTCATGTTTCTGTTGTTGCTATAGCCACCCTTGGGCAGATGTGTATTTGTTAAATAACCTCAAAAACTCAAGCATATGTCTAAAAATTCACATCGCAGAGAATTTGAGCAGTTCAGCTGTTCTATGAAGGCATAAAAAGGGTTTAGAAATATTGGTGCCGAAATCAGACCTTTGTGAGAATAAGTCAGGAGCTTTCTGTTCTGCTCATTTAGGTATCCAACGAGCCTGGTAATCGCTACAACCTCCAGCTCATCAACGCACTGGTGCTCTATGTAGGGACTCAGGCCATTGCACACATCCATAACAAGGGCAGCACGCCTTCAATGAGCACGATCACGCACTCGGCTCACATGGACATATTTCAGAATCTGGCTGTGGACTTGGACACTGAAGGTGAGTGAAGCCAGCCAGTTCTCACAGTCAAGTTCTCTGCACTTTTTGCTATAGTCTGGTCATAAAAATACTTTAAGCCACAAGAGAGTATGTTCTGTCAATATGTTTATGATCTAGCTGGTTATTTTATCTTTAATTAGACAGATCTGTTCAATGCAGAAAACACAGAAAAGCACAAAGAATCATCCAAATCTTTATCTTATCAGTCACTATTTCAGTGTATATGATTACAGTACTTTTGGTGTGAAAATAAACATCCCTTTTGCTAGTCTTTCTTTAAAAACAGGCTCATGTTTTGTTAGCCTGCCTTTTCCCCCAGCATTTATTGGTGCCTGTTTGTGAGGCAACATGTTAAGCGTTAGGCATATAAAGATAAATAGGATTTTCCCTATCTGCTCTGCAAAAAGTAATTCTTATTCTAAGTTGCACCTTGCTTGGTTGAACTACAGTTCTTTTGGTGTTCTATATTCATTCTTTATTATGAGGCTCCAGCAGGTGCTAACCAGCTATTCAGTCCTGTTCATTTTCGCACACAAATACTTTAGGAGGTTGCCTACTTTCAACTTAGCTATGGATTCTTGGGAGACTACTTAATCTTGAGTGTATACCTATGTGTATGTATACTTATGTCTGTAATATATATATATATATATATACTGCATGCCTATTTGTAGATGGGATTTGAAACAGCTTAAAATCAAGATTTAACATAATTGAATACCATTATGTCCAGAGCCCAGCAAAATAAAGGAGGGATAGCCTTGTGGGGGAAGTGTTAAAGCTCACTTTGATAGCCTTACAAACATGAGTGGTATCAAAGGCAGACAACCCAACCCAGTTAAGATAATAGATATTTATTCCAATATAGTTTGAACTAACAGTTCTCAAAAATGTGGTCTAGGAACCGTTGGGGGTGTCCCTAACACTCTTTTTAGAACTGTGTGAGGTCAAAACCATTTTCATGATAAGACATTTGCTTTTTTCCCCACACTCGTTTGTCACGAGTGCACTAGTGGAGTTTTTCAGAGGCTACATGAAATATAATACTGGAACAGATTGAACACAGAGGCAGAAATGAGAATCCAGCTGTCTTCTATTAAGTGACACTAAAGAGATCTGTGAAATGTAAAACGGTGACGAACTCCATTAAGTGTTTTTGGAAAATACTTAATAATGTTATATTAATATGCAGTAGGTCTATTATTTTTTTTAAAAAATTTTAAATCTTTTAAAAAATTTTAATGTAGAAAGTACTGAAATAAAACCCACAGAAATGAAAACTCTGTGGGGACCTGAGAACCACTGGTTGAAACCAAAGAATAATTTGAAAGCCTGTATCAGAAATCCACATTGTAGCCAGTCAGAATGACTTGTCTTCTCATGTTGGCCTTCCAAAGCCAAGTCCTCACTAAGCTGAGTCTTAATTTCTAGGTCGGTATCTCTTCTTGAATGCAATTGCAAATCAGCTGCGGTACCCAAATAGCCACACTCACTACTTCAGCTGTACCATGCTGTACCTTTTTGCAGAGGCCAATACTGAAGCTATCCAAGAACAGATCACAAGGTAAGAGAGAATTTTGTTTTTCAGACGCTTCTAAATGATGCCTTTTTCCCTTTATTATGAATTCCATGAATGTTTTTTTGTATGCATTCAGTGTTCATTGAGCATTTTTTCCATGTCTGTTTAAAACACTTTTTACGTGGTTAAATGTGGGATATAGCTGTAAAGAAAATGGACACGGTTCCTGTCCTCCTAATAATTAGACTGATAGACACAAAAAGTCACAAGTAGACAATCACAAATCATAATCATTGCTGAAGTAAAAAGTAGTTTTCAACAAGAGGCACCAACATTTTGATTGAATGTCAGGAGTTTCTCTGAGGTGGGGGTGGCAGTTTTAATCACAGTCCACAGTCCTGAATCACACAGACCTATTAAAGAGCTTGGACTTTTCTTTATTACCTCTGGGTTGAAAGGTTTTAACCAGGAGAAATAATAGGATCATGCTTGTGTTTTCCTAACAATAGTTAGGAATCTTTTGCAGATTGCTTAGACTTTGTACAGCACTGAAGATCGGGAAATGGGTAGATTGTGGTGACAGAGATATGTATATGTACTTTAAAATTAAAAATTGGACCAGGCTTTTTAAACTTGCCCCTTCAGCTAATAGTTGTTTCTGGGTATTAGATACGGTATTCCTTAGATTTATATACCAGAAATTAGTATTCTATTGGATGTTTAGATGATAATGTCTTATTTTGTTCTTATATATAAATCTGTAGTGAACTTCCCTATAATCTTTGTTCTTGTGCTTATTTCTTTAGGGTAAATTTAGAAGTACAATTGGTTAGGCCAAAGGATATGACTGTTTAAGCCAATACTGCCATTCAGAAAAATTACACCAATTTACACAAGTACTAGTAGTCATTGAGTGTGCCTCCTTTAAGTGATTACACTCTGCACCATAATACTATCCTAACTTTAACTTAGTCTTTTAGGCTCTGTAATGGGAAGAGGCAGGATTCTAACCTGGGTTTTCTAATTCCAAAATCCATTTGCTTTATCCATGCTGTGTAGAGTGTAGAGATTAATCTACTTGTTTTTAGTAAAGCTAGCAACTTTTGCATGTAGTTTAATAATCAGAGAGAAGAGTCAGAAAAAAAGGTAATGGAGAAATAGTCATGAATTTCTATGTTTCTCTGTGCATTGACTAACTTTCTCTCTCCTTCTCCAGGGTTCTCTTGGAACGGTTGATTGTAAATAGGCCACATCCTTGGGGTCTTCTTATTACCTTCATTGAGCTGATTAAAAATCCAGCGTTTAAGTTCTGGAACCACGAGTTTGTACATTGTGCCCCAGAAATTGAAAAGTGAGTTAAAAGTACTTTTAATTGTCTGCGACAGGACAATGAGAATCATTTGATGGCTCCATCTTGGGTGGGTGATTAAAAAGGCAGTAGTAGCCAAAGCTAATGAGATGCAAGGTGTTAGCAGGCCTGAACTTTTCTCACAAATAAACTTGTAACTGTCTCCATTCTTTAGGTTATTCCAATCGGTCGCACAATGCTGCATGGGACAGAAGCAGGCTCAGCAAGTGATGGAAGGGACAGGTGCCAGTTAGATGGAACTGCATCTCTGTTGTAAATGTGTCAGCCTGGAGGTCCTACCATGCCAGGGTTATAAACTGGCTGAAGAATCCTTTCAGCTCTTCCCGACTTTCCCAGCCCTTTGGTTCTCGGGTATCTGCCCCAATTACTGTTTGGGTCAGCTTCCTGTCTATGTGGGCACGTTCCAAAGTTTAAATGCATTTTTTGACTCTTGGCCAAAATTTAGAAGATGCTGTGAATATCATTTTGAACTTGTGTAAATATATGAGAGAGAAAACCTTTGTCTGGAACTTCTTGGGTTTGTGCAAAATGTGTCCAAGGCAAGTAGAGAAACTGGTACCTGCCCAGCTTATAATTGAAGAGGCTGCTGATGCCATGCACTTGTCTGGGAGGCATAGCTCCATGTCTTCTGACATTCCTGGTGTCCCAAAGAATAGCAAAAAGTTTAAATATTATGTAACTTATTCTTTTAATGTGGACAGGGGGCCTTGAAAATCACTAAGTTGTTAAAAAGTGGATGTGCTAGAATTTGGTATGCCAGGGAACATGGGAAGAGCTTGCAGCTGAGATCCCATGGGTTTCTGTTTTTTTCTCTTCCCCAAATTTAAAGCTGACTGCTGGGGAAAGCCTCATTTTTCATTTCTGTTGGAGAACCTACCCCCTTCAGCCCTGTGAGATGCAGTCAGCTCTTTTTTTAAAAAGGGAAACCATACCAGGCCTAAAGCTCCCCCATCTCAATCCTGATAATTTTATAAATTGTGGGAAAAAGAAAGGGAACCAAATATTATGAATTGCCCTCCCATATTATTCCAGTGAATGGCCATACAGCCTAAGTGGAACAACAAAAAAGTCAAAAGGACCAATACAGCCCCTTTTGTAAGGATTTTGAATGTTTTGTAAACGTATTGGTCCATGTGTTGTATTTTGTAGCCTTTCTAGTTCCTGGGCTTTGGCTCCCCTACTTGTATGTGTATGCATACTGTAGTTAAACATTAAAGTCATGACACACATGTGAGTCCACTGTGCCTTTCTCAGTAGCAGCAAACAGTGCTGGTGGTGAGGAGGAAAGTGGACAGTCCAGCCTTGCAGAGCCCGGGGCCATTGGGAAACACCAACTTCTTGCTGAATGGTAGCTCTTTCCCACTGGTACTAATCTGGCATGATAGTGTTTCTACCTGTTCTTTCCAACAGTGGAAAATTGTTGGAGCAGGCTTCTGTGGTTAAACTGAATCACAAAACGTCCATTTTTTAATATCCTTTACCCTTATGGTGTTTTTATATAATTTTTAAAAGAGACCAGGTATATATTTCCCACTTACAATATACCTTACCTTTAATGACTGTTAAATTTTATGGCCAGAAAGGACCAAAAGGTTCAAGATTAAATAGTAGAAATCTTACATGAGTGGGGCTTGAATGTCATTGGTGTCTTAGAGTTTCTTCCCTGAAGGGCGAGTTGTGCCATCTAGAACAGACTTCAGACTGCTGAGGAATTAAAACAATTGCTCTGAGTGCCAGTGACATAGCTTATTAAATTCTCTAACAGGAACAGTCTTTTTAGTGACTTGCTCAAAACAGACCCAGATTTGAACCAGGTCTACCTTCAAAGTCCCTGTCATTAAATGCTAGACTACAGCAAGATGTATTACCATCAGCTTTTGAACTCTGGTTCAAACTGAGAACAAAACAGCTATAAAATTTATTGGTCTTAGAAGCAGTCAGCAGTGATTCCCAATTCTCTAACATGTCACCCTTACCTCAGAGTTAGTCCTAGCACCACACTTTGGCTACTTTTCCTTTTGTTATTTATAAGAAAAGCAAAGCAAAAGATCCAAATTTTCCTTCTTTTCAAACATCGATGAATATCAGCTTAGACTAAAATTCTTCTCATGGATGTTCCTTCAGGTAACAGGGAACCTGCTAACTCGTCAATTCCAACAACTGGTGTAAGATCATCTTCTGACCATAACGAACCTGTAAGGCTTGCTGTTCCCTCCAGCTGAGTTTAGCATAGACCTCCTTATTACTGAGTAAATCCTGCTCAGTTTTTAAGTCTGTGGCATAGGTTTGCAGGGTCAACAAAACACTTTTTCGAAGAAGCTGTCTCCATGATGCTTTGAGCTTGGGGATATTTGTGATTGTCAGGCTGTCCTCTTCCTTTTTGTCATCTGCCCATCCATCCTGGTCTTTAAACTCCCTGAACTCCTCCGCAGGCATGCACAGCACCTGGAAGCAACATGGGGCCCTTTAATTAGGATGCACTACTTGTGTATTTCTGAAATTGATTTAGAGTAGCCAATCTATTTTGGCAGCGTTTAAGTCTCCCTCCATCCCACCTTTCCTCTCTCATCTAGCTTTATCTAGCTCTAAATACCTAGGCCATTTTCAGCAGTAAATGGCCATTTTTGGCTCTTTACCTTGAGTGTGGTGGTCAGTTCCTCTTCAGTCAGCACCTCCTCCCGCCCAATCACAAAGGCTCCCTCTTCCCCTACCATCTCCAGTTTGCATAAGAAATCCCAGCGTTCATACAGTAGGAGCCTTTCAGCTTCAACTTTTGTTCCTGTAGATAGAAAAGTGATAGCGTGGAAGTCTCAGTATACCCAGGAGCTCATTTTTCCTTAGTCCACTGCCTTGTCCACAAAAAAGGGGCAACTGCTATTTAGCAGAGTACCTGGGGCGGGGATAGAGACACATCCACCAGTGTCCAAGGTTGAGTTAAGCAGACACTCACCCTGTAATGCTGCTTCACGAACTGTCACCATCTGAATGTCAGCTGTGTCATCCGTGTTGTCAGGATATGGTTCAACAAAACCGTACATATGAATTAGTTGCCAATTAGCCATTTGCCCATAAGTGTTGAAAATCTCATGGCCTTTAGGAATGGGCTGAGTGGCCACCATCCGAAGACAATTCTGGGGTGGAAGGGAGAAGCTGGGGCCAGGCCCTTACATGGCCAGGCCCATGAAGATTACTTCCCTCTTAGGAATAGCCTCCAGCAGGCATAGTTCAGCGATGGGACTGAAGCTATACCGACCAACATTCTACCTTTAGTTCCTGCTAAGATCCTGTATGTAGAATGAAAGGGGTGAGGCTCACAAAGGTCAAAGTCAGCCTCAATGTTTTATTAAGTGACTCACTCTGCTCAGTCATCTTCAGCATTTAAAAAGTTGCTACCTTTCCAGAATGAACAGTTAAGCCCAGATCAAAGTAGGAATGGCAAATGGGGTTAGGGATTTAAAAAATAACAGCCATTTCCTAATTTTTATACTTGGATCGTCTCTTGCAACTTTCTGTATAGCAAACAGAATTGATATAAACAGCCTTGGTATTAAAGACCTTTGACCTGTGAACATCCCCGCTCTTCCCCCTTCCTCCCAAAAAGTACTGACACCAATAGCTGTTCCAGGCTGCTGTCCACAGGGCCCCAACACAATCTTGGCTCACTGGCACTTGACAGAACAGCCAACCTCTAACACCAAATAAATGATGGTAGTATAGTTTATCAGAGAATTAACTGCAACTTGCTTTGAGATGTTTTGCTGTTCAAACTATTTCACTGGAATATGCAAACAAAGTACATACAGGAGGAGCTAACTTCAGTTTTAGCAGGAGAATGGAGCCCGTTTAGCCCAAATGCCAGGCCAGCATAAATGACAGACACTGGTTTGAATCAAATGCCCAATCATCAATGCACATAGAACAAGAACTGGGAGGGATCCACTCACTGGAGAGTATTCTAGATTGGCATTGTGATTGGCTAAGTGGTTTAGTATGTCTGCAGCAGGCACCATCAAAGGAGAGTTTGGCTCCTTTTCATCCTCCTCTTCCTCCAGTGGTTCCTGAAAGCTGCCACAGAGAGAACTTGGCTAAAGCCCAGTGTAGGATAAGAGACTGGGGGTGGCGTTCACTGTTCTTTCCCCTCTTGTCCCTCAACAGAGTCCTATAAGAAAAGGGTCCTTAAGGCTCTGCTCACTGACCTGTAGGCCATCACAAGAGCTACAAGCTGGTGGTAGAGTTCCGGGGAGCGAACCCTGGGGCTGAACAGATCGGGGTGGGCTTCCATGAAGGGCAGCACGATGGAATAGTACTCGCTGCGGATGTTGGCCAAATCCTTCTCCACGGCCTCGGGTACGCCTGTGCCCTGCAGCAATTGCCGGCGCTGCTCCTCGGGCCTGCAGTGACACCCCCACCCAGGTTTCCTTCACACACTCTACGGGGACTAGTGCTTGTAAGCCCTGTCCCCGGGGCAGGGCAGTTCGAGCCAGACCCTCCTACGGCTCTCACCAGAACATGGGGTGCTCCAAGCGGCCCAGCTCCGGCCAGAGCGCAAAGTAGGGGCTCCAGGGCGAGGCCGGCGCCTGCAGCTCGTGCAGCAGCGCGAGCAGCAACGGCACCCAGCCCGACTGGCTCTGCAACGCGCCTCTCTCTGCGGGAGACACACAGGTGAGAGCCCCGGCGTGGCCGCGCGGGCCCGCCTCCGGTGTCCCCCCGGCCGGCGTGCCCACCTCGCTCCAGCAGGCCGCTGATGGAGCAGGTGTGCTGCGACAGGAGCGCGGCCCGCGGCACCGCGAACAGCAACTCCCCGGGCTGCACGCTCTCCTGGGCCACCATGCCGTAGCCGGCCACCGTGCCCTGCCGGCTCACCGCCACCTGAGCAGAGGGAGCGGCCGGTCAGACCTGGCCCGCCCCCCCCCGTGCCCGCCTCCGCCCCACCGCCCGCCCCGCACTCACCTTGGGACTCAGCTCCAACCCAACCCGCCGGCACCAGCTCAGGAAGCCGGCCACCGGGTCCGGGTTGCCGCCGCCCGCAGGCCCCGCCACCTGAGACATGCGAGCGCAGTCGCGAGGCCCCGCCCCGGAGAGCTGGCGGGGGCGGGAGGAGGCCGCGGCGCGGGGCGAGAGCGCTGGGTGGGGGAGGGGAGGCGGGGAACGGCGGGGGGTGCGGGGAGCGCGGGGGCAGCACCGCGCGCGGGGGAGGGCGCGGCGCGGGGGACAGGGGGACAGGGCTGGGCCCGCGCCCGCCGCCCGCGACTTACCCGCCGGCGCTTCGCCCGGGTGGCCATGGTCCGAGGGCACCCAGCCCCGCGGGTCACTAGACCCGCGCTGACGCTTCCGGCGTCCCAGGCCACGCCTCGGGGCGGGGCGTATGTCCCCGCCTCGGCACCAGGACCACGTGACGCTGGTTGCGGCCTCCACGCGCAAGACGAGTGAGGATTTGCACCGGGTGAGGTCATTCCTTCTGAGAACATCCTTCTTCGGTCTGCGTGTCCCCAGTTGGGTTTAGGAGACGTGCGGTCGGGTGCAGGAAGATGTGTGTCCCCGTGCCGCCTCGCGCCTGGCTCTGAGCCAGGCAGAACCCTCCCCGTCTGTCTCCGACAGCTGAGACCTCTGGGCGAAGTTCGGGTGAAGAACAAAATCTGCTTTCTGGATGTGACTCCGAGGGCCTCGCGGCTGGCGGGCTGTGAGCGCACCCGGGTGGATGGCCGGCCGGCCTTCCTGATCTCGACCCCTCGTCAGCTGCGGTCATCTGACCGTTTTCATTTGCTCAATTAGAGCAGCGTGTGTGTGTGTGTGTGTGTGTGTGTGTGTGTGTGTGTGTGTGTGTGTGTGTGTGTGTGTGTGTGTGTGTGTGTGTGTGTGTGTGTGTGTGTGTGTGTGTGTGTGTGTGTGTGTGTGTGTGTGTGTCAGAGTGGCGTAGGGAGGGCTCCTAGAACTAGAATAGACCCCCTTTGCCCTTGCTCGCTAGTATATCCCTCTTTTTCACCTTCTGCCTAGCACATGAGGGGTTTTGTTTTTATTTACTTCTTTATTAGCTGACACACGGCAGGAGCTCAGTGTCTATTAAATGGCTGAGTGAGTGAATCAGAAATGGTGGTTAAACACGGGCCAGTAGCATGCTGTTAAATTTAAGAAAATAAGGCTGCAAATAGAAAGGTTAGAAGCTGGGTTTTAAGTTGAAACATGCCACGGTCAGCTCCTGGCTTGGCCTCTAGGGCAAATCCCTTAGCCTGAGGCTCAGTTTCCCCAGCTGTGAAACTAAGATAAATATCTACCCGGTAGAATTAATGTAAGGATTGGTAAGATGATGTTTGTGACAGGAACTGGAAACAGAGAGACAGATGGACACGCCTGTCTGCACCCTGCATGCTCAAGTGACCTCAACCCAAGAAGCACCAGCCTTGCCAGCCTGAACATATCCCCTCAAAAGGTTCCCTCGATGGCCATGGCATAACCATACTCGAATTCTTGTTAGTTTCTTTATTAGTTTTTCAGCACAGTTAACTCTCTCTACGTTGACAAGGATTTTTATTTGTTTTATATTTTGTCATCTCAAAATCTCATGACATCAGCCACCAGAATACACAAAATTAGGCTCTTCACTTTGTACAGAGAGGAAAATAATAAACTCCATTAAAAGTTCACTTTGACCAAAGAGACAGCCTCTGATGGAAAACCACACGCAAGAGGACCCAATATACATATATATATATATAATGTATAGATATTTATAGATATCTCATCTGAAAGAACACAGCAGAAAAGAAAAAATCCCAGAGTCGCAGTGCTACCTACAGTAAGAGGGATTAATTCTACCAGCTTTTCAAACAGTCACATTCGATACTCAAGGGAAGCAGGTGAGTAAACAGGACTGGGGGCAGACTACACTCCACCGGGCTCCAGAGCAGTCTAGTAATGGCTTAAGATTATAGAAAGGAGCGATGTGTGCACAGGAAATGGGGATGCAGTGTCCTCTCAGGCTCCCAGCACCCCCTCACCCCCCACACTCCCCCCTCCGACAGCCCTGCAGTTTTCACTGCTCTCTCCCCTCTGTCTTCACTCGTCTGGGGGCTTGTGGCAACTGATTTAGGCTCAAAGACAAATGGCTTCTGGTTTCTGGGCCAGGAGATTCTACCTGATAAGGTGAGTGGATGGCAGTATACTTCAGGTGACAGGCTTCAGGTGGCAGGCAGGGGCTGGGGTGTGTGGGGAGCCTTTCTCCTCTGCCTGCCCCTTGCTCTTTTCAGGAACCTTCACCTCCCACCCCAGGACCCAGGGAGCCCCAGGCCCAGCCCACTCTAACAGGCTGAGAAGGTGATGTGGGACTGTGAAGTCCCGCAACCTTGGACCAGTCCTCTCCAAATAAACTTTCCCTTCCTAGTGATGCTTGCACGACACTGGCATGGCTTGACCAGAACTCTCCCTAGGTATTTCTCCACGTTTCTGGAGGCCTTGGCTATACTGCTGCTGATTGGGTTGTCCTCCATGGAAACTGGGAGCAAAAAAGGGGTCTAGAGGAATCTCTGCCCCGCTCCTGCTGGCTCCCCACGGCAGTCCCCACGAAGTTCTCAGGGGTGCAGCCAGCACTCACAGACTATCCCAGCCTTTAACCTCAGCCCCCATGTCTGGTCCCTACGGAGACAGAGGACCAGGCGACTTTCTGCCTCAGGCTTAGAAATGGGACAGGGCCAGGAGGTGGCAGAGAGTGTGGGCTGGAAGGGACAATTCATGGAGTTCCTGCCCTCAAGGTCCGGCCTGTTCTATCCTTGGGCAGGAAAACCCTCTTCAGCTTCTGCCTGCCTGGCCCTGCAGCACCAGCCCTGCGAGTGCCCCCTTGTGGCTGCTGTTCAGATGATCGTCACATGTGCTACGAGACAAACACACGTGTTGGGTGGAAGGGTTAGGGGAAAGGGGCCTGCAGAGCTCCAGGGCTCCCTGCCTCCCAGCGCTCCCTGCTGCTGTCTCCTGGCTCTCATGCCAGGAGTTAGACCTCGTGCTCCTGCTGTCCCAGTGCCCACCACCCAAAACCCCATCCCATCTTCAAACCTGCCTGCCCAACGAGGTCATCCCTTGCTCCTTCTTTAACCCAGGATATTAGCCTGGATCCTAGCCAGAGAAGGACTCAAACTCTTTCCTTAGTTAATTCCCTTCCTCCCAGGACCCCGCCCCCCGACGGTCCCTAGGCCATCAGCAGTTGGAAGAGAGGAGTCTAAGTCAGCTAAGCAAGTTAACAAAGTGTGGGGGGGAAGTGAGCCCCTCAAACCATCTGGAGACTGTTCCGTTGCAGCACCTAAGATAGATCCCTTCATCTTTTTAACCAAAAGAGAAGTAACCCCACTTCCTCCCTTTTGCCCTCACAAAAATAAACTAAAGGGAAAATGAGCCGGCGCGAGGATGGCAGTGGGACGGCGATGTGGGCGGGGGCAGGTGGGCGTCTTCGAGGGACCAAGGGCTTCAACAGGACACCTCCATGGTGTGGTTGACCTGGCCCAGCCCCTCACTGCTCTCCGAGTGGGTGCAGGCCTGCGGGCGGCTGCCGTCCACCGAGCTGGCGCTGGTGAGCGATGCGGTGCGAGAGCGGGCGAGACGGGTCATGCTGGCCGAGGGCACTGTGGACCGAGATGGGAGCCAGAGTGAGGACCAGCGGGCAGGGCCGGGTGCCAGCAGGCGGGAAAAGGATCCACGCAAGCAAAGCGGCCAGCGAGCCCCGTTCTTCCACCAGCAAGCCAGGGCTCTGCGTCCGCTCCGTCAAGCCCGAGGCATGCAGTGCCAGCAACAGTGAGTGAGCCAAAGGGCAGGGGACCAGGGGCCCCGCAGAAGCCAGCAGGACCCTTCTCACGGCAGCTGGCCAGGGGTGGGAGTTGACTGGGTGTCCTTGAGCTAGTGCAGGGATGGGACATATTTCCAACTCTACCTCCCTCAAGAGCATGGTGGAGCAGGGGGAGGAGGACAAGGTGTGGGGGCCTCAAATCACCCTAAATCCAGTTTCTGCTCTTATTCAGAGTTTCACAGACCCGCAGGGGCCAACTCTACCCTCCTCAACTCAACCAGCCACCCTGTCGTCCCCAGGGCCAGGCGCTGCCTCTGAGAGGTTCTCGTTCCTGAGCTCTGGGAGTCACGTGGCCACGGCAACCTAGAAGCAAGACTGCTCTGAACCTCAGCCGATCTAGAGCCCTCCAGTGGTACAGAGCCACGTGGTCCAGGACCTGCGGGAGAGCAGGACTGCCCTGGGTTTTGGAGGGGAGCTGGACACAAGAAGGTTCCAAACCACAGCAAGACGCAGCCTGGCTGCAGCACTGCACAGAGGAAGGAGCCGGCGAGACTGGGGCGGGGGCGGGGGGGTCCATGCATCAGGGGAGGGGTCATGGGGTACCTGCTCCTCCACTCAGCCTTCGGTCCTTCAAGTACGCAACTAAGAGAGAAGACAGGGCCAGAGAGGGCGGGGTGGGGAGACACAGAACACCAGTGAAGAGCATGGTTGGTGAGGCAGGGGCATGGAGATGGGCCAGAGATGAGAGAAAAGTCCAGGCACAGAGAGGGCTGGGGCAGGACTAGAGCCTCAGGAAGCCCGGCCCCGCCCGCCCCCCACCACAGCGGGCCACTAGGAACCGCAGCGTGGGCTGATCTTAGTCTGGTCCCAGGAGCCCCGACAGCAGGGTGGGGGCCCTCATCTTGCCTGGGCTGCGGCACTGAGGGGCTCACATCGACAAGGCCTGAGCCCTCCCAGCTCTCGGGCTGCCTGGTGGTATTTCGCCCGGGGCCCTGAGAAGACGTCAGGGGCTGACAAGTGTTGCTCATCCACTCATCCCACAAACGTTCACTGTGGGCCTCCAGTGTCTCGCTGGTGGCCTTGGCCTCTCCTTGCCTTACTTCTCCACAGAGAGGCTGGCAGGCCTCTGGAGGCCAGGGGGAGTTCTATTCTTGGATGTGCACCCCTCCAGCCCCCCAGGGGCCTGTCCTCCCGAGGAGGCACTAGCTCCAGAGGCTGAAGTCTTGGGGTGGGGGGATCAGAGAGAGGAGGTTTGCTTCCCACAGGAGAGCCAAGTGTATGGGGGGGTTGGGAGGAAGGACGGGGTCACAGAAATGCTCCCGTGCCGCCAGAGAGGGGTGCGCGCGTGCTGGGGGGCTCCTGAGCACAGTCTGGGAGTCTCATCTTTGCACAGGGTGATGTTTGGAGAAGGGAGGGGGCGGGCAGGGAGCCAGGTCCACCACCTTGCCTCTGTTACCACAGGGTCTTCAGATATGCCACCCAGGTTTGGCTGCCCTCAGCTCTCCTGACACCAGGATGGCCTCACCTGCCTTCCCCAGTCCCCAGACTCCAAGCCCGCTCCTCGGATGCCCCCAGTACCATCCACTACCTGTGATAAAAGCCCTTCTCAGGTGCTGGAGGCCCGGGCAGGGGTGGCTGGTGTGTCTGACTCACCTTCAGGCAGGCTTCTCTGGCAGGACCCAGCCCCACTGGGCCCTGCGCCCCCAGGGCTGGGACAAGAGCCCCCAATGCATCAGGCCCAGACATGAGAGCAGTGTCCTAAAGCCCCCCAAGGGCACAGGAGAGCTGAGCACAGCCCAGGATGATCAACTTATAATTTAGGTGGAGATGCCCTAGTTGGGGCCCCAGCTATGGTGGGGAGCATGTGGCCAGAGGGGCCCAGCATCCAGACCCCAATAACAGAGCTCACATGCCTGTAGGCTGCTCAGCCCCACCTCACTGCCTGCCCACTATCTCCGGGGCAGGTGGGGCGGTATACTTACTGTAGCCCATGCCTTGCAGGAAGTATTTGAAGGCTTCCGTCAGCTTCCCAGGCTGCAGGAGGGCAGACAGGCACAGGCTTTGATTGGCTGCCTGGGATGGGGGCGGGGGGAGGCTTCCCCAACCCGGGCTGGGTAAGGGAGGGAGGGCCAAGAGTCTCACCTGTGTGACCTGGGGGAGCCCACCAGAATCTGCCATCTGCAGGAGAGAGAGGGGGGTGAGCTGAGCAGGAGCCACCGCACACCTTGCCTGGGCCTTGCACACCTGGACAGGCTCCCCTGGCTGGACACACAGTCCTGCTCCCATTCCAGCTGGGCCCCCAGGCAGGCCCCTCTCTGAGGCTGGGCCCATGGTGGGTGCTGGCTCAGGGCTGGGAGGAAGGCCTCACCTTCAGGAAGGTCGTGGTGCTTGGATCCAGTTTGGAGTTGCACTCGACCTGGGGACAAGGAGCCAGCTTCAGCAGAGCAAGGTGGCCCTGGCCCCCAAGAGGGTATCAGGGGAGCCCCTGGCCCGGTTGCTAAGGTTGGGTCTATCCCCAGAGCTGGGAGGAGGGAGGGAGGGGAGGGAGGGAGGGCAGGGGCAGACACAGGCGCTGGCTAAGGCTGCCCCTCCCCAGGCTGCCTTCTGAAAGGCCACGCCCCTGGAGATCAGGACCCTCGCCTGCACTCACGACTGCTGATGGGGCAGGGGCTAGGGACTGTCCTCACGGAGAGCCAGGGCCACCTTGGCGGAAGTGGCTAGGAAAGCACCAGGGACCACAGGAGTTGGGCGGTGAGGTGAGTAAGGGCCAAGGGTCAGCAGGAGACTCAGAACTCTGCATGGGTCAAGATGGCCAGCACAGCCCACACCCCTGCTCCCCAAGCCCTCAGGTACAGGGAGGATGTGGTAGTTTCTGGGCACACTGGGAGCTGCCCTGAGCACTCCTGAACTCCTGGCCCTCTATGCTGAGGGGGACATGAAGCCCTCAGGCTGCCTGCTCTTGGAGTTCCAATAGGAGAGGTGACACACAATCCCCATATGTGACAAAGGTCAAAGGGGGACCAGTGCTGTGCTCGTGAATTACTTATTTCATAATGATGAATCAAACCTTAGAGAGAAGGGAGATCAGCCTCTGGGCCTGAGGTGGGCAGAGACTGAGGTGGGGCTGCACTGCTGGGTGGGGCAGGGGGTGGGGCATCAGGTACCATCACGTGCCCTGGCCCCAGCTCCCTCCGGTCTCCAGACCTCCCTCACCTGAAGGATGGGGGCTGCACCATGTGGTGGAGAAGCCCACCACCCAGTGCCTGTCCCTGAGGCCTCCCTGGGCTGGGTCAAGAATTGGCCCTGCTGCCCAGAGGCCAGTGACCCCCTTACTCCTGCCTCCCACCCCTGGTCAGGGCTCAGTTCCTCACTCACCACCCCATCCTCAGCAGGCGCATTATCCCCGACCACCAGCATCACGGGGCAGCTGCAGACACAGAGGAAAAGGGCTGTGTGGCCTGGGCATGGGGCAAAGGCGGGGCAGGCTGGAGGGGAGGGGGCACTCACCGGAGCGTCTTGGCATTGGGCACTGTTCCAGGCCGGTTAATGTCCAGGTCTCTGCGGCTGCAGGCAGAGAGAGGCCAAGATGGGCATCCCAGGACTGGATCCCAAGGCAGGGGGTTGGGAGGACAGGGCGTGTTGCTCCTAAGCCTGACACTCCTGTATTTCAGCCAAACCCCATCCCCAGGAGTCCCCTGGCTGGTCCAGAGTAGAGCCTCAAGCTCATCCAGTCATCTCAGCAGTAGAACACTGCCTCATAGATCCCAACTGATGAAACAGGCACACAGGGGCCTGCTCTGCATAAATAGGGCTTCAGTGTTCCCCTCATGCATGACTTCTTCCTGGACCCCCCAAATCATGCCAGGTGGGCCCTCGAATTTGGCTCTCCCTGCCTGTCGAGGCACTTGTCGGATGTGCACAAGCCTCTGTCCTGTGGGATTCCTGGGCCACAGTCGGAGCAGGGCCTGGGCCTCACTTGTTCTTCACTTTCTCCAGCATCATGCACACAGCAGGTGCTCAGTAAATATTTGCAGGAGAAAGAGGAGAGAGGGCAGGTGAGTGAGGGGGCCTGGCTAGTCCCCTGCAGGGCAACCCCAAAGGGGCTCCAGGGAGCAGAGCTTGACAACCAGACTTCCTCCAACCTCCTCCCCATTTTATAGATGTCGGCACTGAGGCTCAGGGTTGTTGGGGTCAGGGATGTCGCCCACATCCCCCACTGCTCCCAGCCGGCAATGCCCCAAGGGAGGAGTGGAAGAGCCCAGAACCAGAGTTGGCTGGAGCGCTGCTCCACCTGTGCTCCTCGAGGGGTGTGACCCTGGGCAAGAAGCGAGCCCTCTCGGAGGCTCAATAATCTGCTCCTCTACACACTGTCTGCCTGCCTTCTCCCATGGATGGTTGTAGCAAGGGGTCCCCCAAAAGACTGGGGGCCCTGCGTCCCAGTGCTGACGAGCCCCACACTGCCCACACCTGTTGTATATGTTCCAGAAGAGCTGCAGGTTGGCCTGGTTCACCACGTTCCCGATCTGCTGCCGGTAGCTCTGCACCAGCTCTGTGCTGTTCACCAGCTCCTCCTGGGCCCAGGGGGATGGACGGGGACACACGGAGGGAGCGGACAGACAGGGGCGTGGGCTCAGAGGGGACGTGCAGGTGTCACCGCCAGAGCAGCCCTTTCCAGCTCCCAGCAGGGTGTGGTGGGGGGCTGGGACCTCAGGAGGGGAGGGGAGGCTCCACTGAGCGATGGGAGGAGGCCCTCCCCCGATCTGTCCTTCAGATGCCCCAACATCATGGCTAACAACAGAGTACAGGGTGACACAGGTCAGATGCCACAGAACCCCAACTCCCCTCCTCCTGCCCGGCTAGGAGGAGGCAGAACCAGGCCCTTCAGAAGCTGCCTGAGCCTCCTTAAGACCCCCTGCCTGGCCACCCCTGTTCTTGTTGAGGACGGCCCCCATGCCCTTACCTGGCTGAAGAGGTGGGATAGCACCGTGTCGGGTAAAGTGCTGGTCAGGCCGGAGAGCTGCGGGCCGAGGTAGAGGGCATGTGAGTGCCGCCCCTCACCACCACCACCCCCGTCCGGCTGACCACACTCACCTTGGTGGCTGCCCAGTCGATCCAGCCTTTGCCATTGGGGTCAATGTTCATCAGCACCAGCCCCTCCACCAGGTCGGGGTAGATGAGCTGCCGGTGAGAGGGAGACAGGGCTTGGGGTGGGGGGAACGGGGTGCAGGGGGCCCCAATCTTCCCAACTAGAAAACGGGCTGTAAAATTCTGGCTCTGCCTATTTCCTAGGTGGTTGGGAGGGTCCGAGGAAAAGGACAGACTCCGTAAGGGCTTCAAGATGCCACAGATGACCCACTGGCCTAGGAACCTGCCTGGACTTCCCAGTCAGCTGCCCCAGCTCGGCCTCCTTCCTGCCTGTAAGCTCTCAAAATTCTTTATTTGGAATCTATGCCTATATCACTGTTTTCCACCTCTTGTAATATACTTCTGAGGATGCTGCTATTGTAAAACTGAGGATTAAACACCTTCAATCAAACATTTTGTTTCTTTGCTTTCATAGTGATGTTAAGTAGGACACTGACCTTCCCAAAGCCTGTCTGTGTTAGATATTGTCAAAGAGATTCACAAGTTCTGTTCAAGTGCCCATGTTTAGGGGAAAATGGTAATATACATACAACACTACTGTCGCAGGTTTGTCTGGGGGGAGGCAGTGGTCTACAGTGAACAGAATGGTTAAGTGCTGTTTCCAAAACCGGAGTGGAAAAATTTGGGTCATTTCTTTTGAAGAAAGAAATATTTTGCATCCTGAAAATTAAGTTTTGTTTTTAGAGATGAAAAATTTGGAGGCTCCTACCTGACAGGATGTTTCTCAAATGTGACTTTCTTTAAACCTCGCGACCTCAACATAAGTGTACTTTTTGGGTTAAAAAATGACTCATGTTTAACTATTACCCTATTTAATGAATGGGTGATTAGGCTAACCCTTGTTCAGTGGCTAGAGCAACTAGTTGTATAGTTTGTTGTTAATAGAAGTTTTGGCTTTGGATAACTGTCAAGCATGTTATAATTTATGATCTTTTGAGGAAATGTATGGACAAAGTAACCTGTTTTTTTTTTAAAGTTAATTTCCTTGGAGGAAAAAAGAAAAGAGGGCTTTTCTAAGTGAAGAGGAAGTAGGGGGAGGAGAAGGAAGAAAGAGCAGCGATAGTTCTCTGGGGCTGAAAGGCTGCCCCGCCCCCCCCCCCCCCCCCCAGGGACTTGCCCTAGGATGTGGGGGGCAGGGTGGGGGGGTGGTGGGGGGAGACTCACAGCAAACTTGGCCAGCACATACGCTCCGGCTCCCACTCCAATGCCAATCACGTACTTGAACCTGGTGGAGAGCATGGCTGCTCACCCTAGGGCTGGGGGTGTCATTTCCCATGACTGCCACCCACAGTCCTCAGCCTCAGCTGCAGCTTCGTGGCTCTGCGGTGATGGTGGGCACCCCTGGGCCCCCAGCACGGGGGCAGGGGCGGGGGCAGGGGCCAGGCAGGGACTCACCCAAAGTGCTGCACCACGCTGGGGAGCATGGCGGCCAGCTGCTCCATGGAGGGGAACTGGTACCTGCGGGGCAGAGCAGGAGGTCAGGCCCAGGTGCAGTCTTGGGCGCAGAGCTGGGGAGAGCTGGAGGGGCTCCGGGGTACCTACCCCTGAGGAAACTGCGACGCCCCCACCTGCTGCCCGGGGGCATCCACGTGGCACACCACGAAGTGCTTGGTGATCTCCTGCATGTCCTCGAAGTTGAAGAAGGTGTTGAAGCACAGCTTGTCTGCAAAGACACACCTCTCAGCTGTGCTGAGCAGAGGGGGAGGGGGGCCCGTGGGCCTGGGAGGCAGGGCGAGGCAGAGTGATCAGCCTCATGCTCCAGCAGGGAAACTGAGGCCCAAATAACTAAGGGCACAAAGCTAAGTGGGCGCAGGGATCTATGGGGTCCTACGGGGAGAGAAGGGGGCCTCACTGCTCTGGGAGACTCCAGGCAGAGGAAGCTGGATGAGGCTGGGGTGCACTTACGGTTGAGGCCCACGTCATGGTAGGTGAGGATGGCTGGGCGGTTCCCTTTGGGGGAGCCCCGGATCACCACGTGCAGAAGGCCATAAGGTGTCTCAATGTCATGTTCCTGGAGGGGAGAGACAAGGCTGGACACTCCGGGCGGCCCCCACTCCTGGTTCTTCTGGGAAATGAGGCTGTGGGGCAGCCTGGGGGCTGCTGGGCCTGTGGGGCCTCCACCTGGAGCACCCCATTCTCATCACCCCAAGCAGCTCCCAGAGAGGACAGACCAGATGGAGCACCCTTCCCAGGGCCCTTCGGCACAGGGATGTGACTGGTCTGCATGGAAAGTTCTGGTCCCCTCTGCAAACCAGCCAGTGGGGGAAGGTGCCCTGCACGCAGCCCTCCAGGGTCCAGCGAGGCCATTTTCTCCGTCTCACTGCAGCCCCTCCAGGACAGCTCTGCCACCCCAGCCTGAGCCCTGCCCTCACCGTGTTCTTTCCCAACCCAGAACCCTCGAAGGGCTTTTGCTCCTCTAGGGGAATGGCTTCAACAGCCCTGCCTAGAATCCTCGGTGAACACCCCGACGCCAGCCAAGCCCAACCCCCAGGCCTGCCCCTGGGTCCCACCTCCAGGCTCTTGCTCAGGTGGGTCCTTCCACCTTGAATGCACCTCCCCTTCAGGCAGGGCCGGGTTAGACACCCACCCCCTCCCCAAGAGCCTTCTGCAGTGGCAGCTCTGGGATGCTGTTAGTCCTTCAGGAAGCAGGAGTTGGATGCTGTGCCTGCTCCTTACTGTGTGTATGACTCTTGAGCAGGGAACACCACTTCTCTGTGCCTCAGCCACCTCTTCCCAAGCCTTTTCACAGGGACTAACCAAGCTGATGTCTGCGGAGCCTTGGGCACTTGGAGAGGTTGGGTTGTGCCCCCCTAAGCCCTGGGGAGGTCCTCTGCTGGCTGGCCCTCTGCAACTGGTCACTCTTGGCCACTCAGTTGGGAAACTCCAAGAGGGTCCGTCAGAGCTGAATAAACAGCCCTGCCCTGCACCATGGGGAGCCCCAGGAACCAAAGGGGGTGGCCAGTGAGTTGGAGGTGGGGCTAGGGTCAAGGACAGGGAGGAAGCAGCAGGTGACTGAATACCCACTGTGTGCTAGGTGCCTTGCGTGTTATGCAAGAGAGGAGCTCCTCCCCCATTTTGCAGATGGAGGACACAGATTCCAAGAGAACTTCTTGGGGGCTGGCCTTCTTGGGTCTGGGCTCAGAGGCCACTGTCCCAGCCTGAGTCTCCAGTGGGGATGACAAAGTGATGCCAACTCCGTGGCCAAAGGCCACCCCATGAAAGCCACACTTCTGCTGCTGCCCTCCAGGTGGCCAGGGCCACCACAGCCTCCCCTTGTCCCAGGCCTCTCCTCCCTCAAGGCCATCAGAACAAGGAACATTTCCTGCTCCTTGACCACGGACTGGACATTTCTTACGTATCTTCTCATTTACTCCTCACAGTGACCCAAGCCTCAGAGTAGGAATCTGAGATGGGGGAAGGAGAAATGACTTGCCCAAGGTCGAGCCCAGAGAGGGCAGGGCAGGCCTTGTCAGGTGCCAGCCTCAGGGGCAAGGGTATGCGCTGAAGGCTGCATTTTCTGAGGAGGAGATCCAGCTCCACCCAGAAGACTACCAAGCAGGCAGCCGCTGCACAGCTACTTGCTGAGGAGGCCGTGCTGTGTCCCCCACCCACCACGCTCTCTTGCCTCTGGAGGGCAGGGTTGGAGGCAGGAGGGGTGCACAGGGCTA
>NC_060279.1:54435028-54464309 GCF_021613505.1 Equus quagga | reverse complement strand
GCACGGTGCTATGGAGGGGAGGGCTGGGGGCAGGAGGGGTGCACGGTGCTATGGAGGGGAGGCTGGGGGCAGGAGGGGTACACGGTGCTACGGAGGGGAGGGCTAGGGGCAGGAGGGGTGCACGGTGCTATGGAGGGGAGGGCTGGGGGCAGGAGGGGTGCACGGTCCTATGGAGGGAGGGCTGGGGGCAGGAGGGGTGGCCAGGGCTATGGAGGGGAGGGCTGGGGGCAGGAGGGGTGCACGGTGCTATGGAGGGTGGGGGCTAGGGGCAGGAGGGGTGGACAGGGCTGTGGAGGGCGGGGTCGGGGGCAGGAGCGGTGCACAGCGCTATGGAGGGCGGGGTCGGGGGCAGGAGGCGCGCCATCGCACTAGAGCGCAATGCGCTTCCTGCGGCATGAAGTGCAGTCCCCGCACAGGGTCACTCCAGCCCTGCGGGGCACAAGTCAGGACCAGGGCGACGGCCTTCCACACCCAGACCTCCACTGCCCATGGCTGTGTGTGAGGGGGGTCTGTCCCCTCCCAGCCTGTGGCCCCCCAGGTCCCCATCCTCGGGGCGGCGGGACTCAGCCGCAGTGCTCGCCCCACTAAGACGCATCTCCCCGGGGACGGGAAGCGTGGGCCTGGGCAGACCCTGGGGCGTCGCCGCGGTTGCCCGGCCCGCGCGGCCCAGTGACCTTGGCTGAACCCTCGCGCCGACCTCCCTGCGCCTCCTCCAACCCCGGAGCTCAGACCCAGCTCCGCCTGATCGAGGCCGAGCGTCCCTGTCCCCCTGGGTGCTGCACAAGGAGGTCGCCCCAGGGGCCGCAGCCGGACGCACTCGGAGCCCCCACCCCCAGGGCCGCGCGCTCCCATTGGCTCCCGGTGACGTCAGAGCACGGCCCCGCCTCCAGGTGGGCATCCGCCGGAGGCACTGCGGCAGCAAGGGAGGGTGTTCTGACTTCCCCTCTCCGCCGGTTGGCTTCTCCTCGCCTGTGACCTTGAGTGCTGCGGAGCCTTTGAGCCAGGGCTCAGCGCGTGCGCCCGGGAGGGGAGGCTAGTCCGATTCTTCCCTCCACCGCATCCATCCTTCAGGGACCCGGGCTGCGCCCGCGGCAGCCACTGACGTCGTTGCCCGGGTGCGGGGCGACCCCGTGGGCTGCGGACCGGGCACGGCAGGCAGGGGTTGGGGGTGCAGGAGGTGTGCCCTGCTTTTCCCTCCTTGAGGAAGAACAGCACCCCTGGGTACTGCTGCCCGGGCGGGAGGAGGCGCCCAGCCTGCAGGCTCGGGGCTCCAGGGGTGCCTTCCCCCACCCACAAAATAAGGCACCGCGACCCCCCTCGTCCCCTCCCCCACAAGAACCCTGGCTTGCCGGCCTAGTTAGCACCTCGCCCCAGACCTCCCCGCCTCTGCCCGACTGGCACCGTGGTGCCCTGGGGACCAGGAGGCGCTGCAAGCAACTCCTAAGGAATAAAGGCTGTCTGTTCTGTTCGCACTCCGGTGCAGCCACCCAAACAACCGAGACAAGCCCGCAGGGTCACGAGGGCAGCCCCCTGGGGTGCACGCACAGGCACCCCAGACACACGCGGGGCGCACAGCCTCCCCCAGCGCTGAGATGGTCACAGGCGCGAGGCAGACGCCCGCCGGGCACGTGCCAGGCGGAGGGCACACTCTCCGAGGGGTGTACACACGCTGGCACGCCGGCCCACACAGGCTTGCAGACAAGTCGCAGCCCATGCCGTTTTCTGCAGATGTCACCCCTCCCCGGCCTGGGGGGCTAGCAGCTACCCCCGAACACGGCAGACCAGGATCACCAGGGAGACGAGGACCTGCTGGCCTTGCCTCGGTGATGCTCCAGGTGAGGCGACTGAAGGCAGATTCCCCACCAGACATGGGCTGAGGGATGCCCTTCGGCCCTGACCCCCTCGCCGCCCCGGAGCCCTCACTCACCCCATCCCAGCACTCCGGCATCTTGCCGAGGGACGCGACCGCCTCGCCCAGGAAGGGCGACCAAAAAGCCTGAGTCACTGGGTCCAGATGGACGAGGCAGCTCCAGCAGGAGATCAGAGGCTTTGAGATGGGGCACCGCTCCTCCCGGGGCCATTTATATGCAGAGCCTGCCGGGCCTAGGCCGGCCCCTCCTCCTAGCGGGGTTTCTGAGCAGCCACTAGGAGCCCCCGCTCCCAGATTGGCTGTCGGGAGACAACCTGGCTCCAATTGGCTTCCGAGGTCCTCACTCACCCAGCCCTGCCCCCGCTCCTCCCGCCCCCAGCAGCATATCATCCTTGATGGTCCCGGGCTCCTGCATCCCTCTGGCGCCAGCACAGACACACACCCACAGCTGCAGCTGCACACAGGGTCCTGGGAAGATGCGAGGCGACGCCACGCGTCCAGGTGTGCCCTGTGTACACAGGAGCCTCTCACAGACACCAGCATCAATGCAGGGCAAGGCGGGCCACAGGGCATGCCCTACACTGCCCAGCCCTTGACCTAGACCCTGGGGAGCAGGGAGGGCCCACCAAGCCCACCTCCACATCAGGGATCACTTAACCTTGAAGGGTTGTGGGGAGTCACTGCTGTCTGGGGCAACCTGGGGACTTCTCCATCCCCAAGGTCCCCCCTAGGGCTGCCCCCACTCTGCCCACAGGCATGCTCAGTGCCTGCCCACACTGCTGAAAGGGGTTCTGGGGCCAGAGGGGCTGCGTAGATTGCAGGTCCAAGGTATGGTGGGCACACACCAGCTCTGCCCTCCCTACCCCTATCCTGTAGCAAGGGGCTGGAGGCCACCAGGGAGAGGAGGAGAGACAGGAGGCAGCCTGATGAAGTGGACATGCCCACCTGCCCACCTCCCGCAGACCTACCCAGCTCTCCTTCCCGGGCCAGTCATCTTGGGGCTTGGCTCCCGGGTCTCTGGGGAGCAGGACGCATGAGCCACCTCAGGCTCTGTGCCCCGTCCTCCTGAGCAGCAAGGATGTGGGGGAAGAGCTGGCTGGAGACATGTGGGTAGAGCGAACAGGAGAAGGAGGAGGCAGAGGAAATGGACCAGGCAGGGGAGCAGAGGAGGGCACCCCAGGACTGGGAGAAGCGGAAGCGACAGAGAAGGGAGGGCCACGGGGCACCCGTGTCCCCATTCTGTCTCTTTGGTGAAGGAACGTGCCATTTGATGCCTGTGTGACAGCCGTGCACACTGGCTGGGCTGTATGGGCTGCCCTGGGAAGGTGGTCATCTCCCCATCTCTGGGTGCCTAGTAACCTGGTCAACACCTGCCACGAGTGCTATTCTGGGCCGTGTCCTCTGCCTGGGGCCATCAGCAACCTCCCCTGCCCCATCTCCGTCCTCTCGCTCTGGCGGCCTAGTGCAGAGTGCCGGGGCCTGCTCTCCCAGGGCAGCCAGGGGGTGGAACGACGTGTCCCCCTGCCCTCATGTCCTGGCCACAGTCGCTGTTCCCTGCAGCCACTCTGGCACAGGAAGAGGCTCCGACTACTGAGGCAGCCGCGAAGACACAGCCCTGCCCCCTGACCTGCCACAAAATCCTCACAGATGCTTCTCGAAGGGGGGCGGGGGTGGCCTGCCACCCTTCCTGCCATCATCTCCCTGCTCCTCCATGGTCCCATCCAACCTTGTGCCACCCCAACCTCTGACCTCTGAGTGGCCTCTCCCCTCCTTGGACCCAGGTGAGAGGCTGGCCTCGGACGCGGCCCACCATGGCCTCCATTTCTGCTCAGCTCACTGGCTTTACATCCACAGACCTGAGATTAAGTCCCGGCTCCCGCCCCCACTAGCTGGGTGACCTTGGGTAAGGTTCCTTGGCTCCTCTGTGCCTCAGGATCCTCAACTGTAAAACAGGAATCCTGCCTTCCTCACGGAGTGGTCACGAGGATGAGAAAAAGCTGCGTAAGCCACTCCAGACCTGACCCCATGCCCACCCAGGCCCTGGTAACAAAGAAATGGCATCATCTGTGTGCTTCTCCAAACTGCTGGCCCCTTCCCTGGAGGTTGTACAGTTGCTGTAGCTGAACAAGGCAGGCTCAGGTCTTGTTGACCAAACCTAGGTACCAGTCATAGCTCTGCCACTTCCCTGCTGTGTGACCTTGGATAAGTCAGTCAACCTCTCTGAGCCTTCACCTCCATAAATGGGAGAACAGCAGTGCCTATTGCACAGGTAGTAGCCAGGATAACAGACAACCCTCACAAGCCTGTGAGGAAGGATGAGGAAACGGAAGCACAGAGATGTTCATTTTCCCATCAGCTAGTAAGCAGTACAGGTCCCCAGCACCGGAGCACCCTGGGCCTGAGGTCGAATTATTAAGTGTAGCAAATGTTTATTAGCATATCTCCCATGTGCCAGGCTCTATCCAAACGCTTTACACATTACCTCATTTCATCCTCCTAACCTCCACTTTACAGAGAAGCACAGAGAGGTTCTATAACCTGCCCACATCACCCAGCCAGTGAGCACGGAGCCAGGAATCGCACCCAGTCAGTCTGGCTCTGACTCCTGGAGCTCTGGTGGCCACCAGTCACCGTCAGCCCAGGGTCTGAGTGCCCGGCCTGAGGGTACCATCCCGGACCCTACAGACACCCAGGGGGGCTGTGCTGCCTGTCTCCCTCCACGGATGAGGCAGTGACATATGTTGGAGGTCAGGTGGCCCATGAGTGGCAGGGCCAGGACCCGGACCCAGGTCTGTCTGGCTCTAGTTTGTCCTTCTGCCTCCCCTGGGGGCTGGGTCCATTAAGGCAAGGGACGAAGTGGGATAAAATCTCTGCCAGCAACCTCACAGCTGCTTTACGAAAAAAAAAAAAAGGGCAGCCTCGATGCTGTGTAGCCAGAGGAGAGGGCGAGGAGCCTTCAGCACACGCAGCCCTTTTCCAGAGAAGGAGTTGAGAGCCAGGGTCCCACACGTGGGGGCAGCCACTCTCAGCTGGGCTTGGCATATGGATGTGAAGGACCCCAGGACTCCCTTCTCCCCTCTCATACTTTTGGGGGCTGGCAGTCAGCCCTGTTGACTTCCGGGGTCCCACTCGATATCAGGCAGGGGCTGGCTGCTCTGGATTTTATTCCACCAACCCCAGCCCAGGGAGGAGGGGCCGTCTGCCCACATGTTCCCGCCGTCATTTGAAGTAGGGAGGACAAACAGGACCCCTTGGCATGCCTGTCCTGATCCCTGGCTAGGCCTGGGCCACCTCGTGGACACATCCCTCCCTTCTCTCCTCCTGGGCTCCCATGCACCCCATCCCATCCTCCCAGCCCCGGAGCCCTTTGTGTCTGGAGCTGGCGCTCCCGGGGGACCAGAGCATGTGCACAGTGGCTGCATCTGCCTGAGTCCTTGAAGGGGTTGGTGACCCAGGGCCCGACGCAGGTCCAGATCGGATCCTCAGATCCTCGCTGCGGAGTTGGCGCTGGGGGAGGAGCTGGCAGGCCGCCCCACCTCCCACGTCATCCCTACGTCCAGACCACAAGGCTGGGGCTATCATGGGGCTTGGAGACTGACCCAGATCGAAGTCAGGCCCAGGCCAGGGCAGCAGCTAGCTCCATCTAGCCAGGACAGAGGTCTCAGAAGGGTCTGATTTTGTTCAGCAGGTTTTGAGGTCCAGCGAGACCCCAGAACACAGTCTGTCTGCTGTCAGACATTTTCTGAGACACGAAAATAAACGGCCACTACGGATCTCAGAGGGGAGAAATGGCTGGCCAAGTGAGTGAAATCGAAATCGTTGTGTGGAGGAACAGAAACAAACAAGGATTTCAGTTTTCACAGGGAATCTGGCAACAAATTAAAGAGGACGTGGTTGTCCCGGCAACAGCTGCCATGGAAACAGGAGCTATTTCGGAGAGTCAACCTGGCTCTCATTGGACGAAGATGCTGATTCAGTTGACAGCATCCTCACTCCCCCAGGCCTCCTCTCCCTCCCTTGTCCTGTTCAGGGAGGGAGGGGCCATCTCTCCACAGGGCAGGGGGGCAGGCAGAGCCGCTGTGAGCAGTGGGGATGGTCCTGGAGGCTGTGAGATGCCCAGCCCCTGCTGCTCCAGGCTGGGGGCACACGCAAGGGCTGCGACCCTCCTCTGGGAACAGGCTGGGTGGGGTGAGGGGCCAGCCAGCTGATGGTCCCCCAACTCGGGAGGCTGAGCCAGACCTACCTTCCAGTCTGTGTCCACAGCCAGGAGGAAGGTGTCAGAGTTCTCCTAAGGGAAAGCAAACAGAAGGGGTGGCTCGTCAGGCCTGGGCTGGCCCGGGCGGGGAGGGGACCCCCACAGGCGCTCTGCCTTGAGCAGATTCGCTTGCTGTCCCTCAGTCTGTCTTAATGTTAACAAGAGTGACCCAGGGCTTCCCAAGCACCAGGAATGGGCTAAGTACTTGACGGATGAGCCTAGGAGCAGCTCCATGCATCGATTTTACCTAATAATTTAAAATACGACGATTCCCACTTTACAGGCAAGAAGGGTGAGGCTCAGAGAAGCTGAATCACAGGCTAGAAAGTGGTGGAATCTCTGATCCCAAATCCTTGCTGACTCCACTCTGCCCTGCTGCCCCCACAGATGGTTTTCAAGGTCTGACCATCAGGGCACAAGGACAGAGGCCAGGGAAGCAAGCAGAGGCGGGCAGAGAGGCTGGGCTGTCACACCTACGTGAGGGATGGGAGGCCCAGGCCCACGCATGGAGGGAGGGACAATGGGGCTCTCCTGACCAGCCACAGGCGTGGTCTGGGCCTGCAGCTGCAGACGCTCCCACCCTGCCACACCTGCCTGCTTCGTGCTCCCCGAGGTCCCCCGCTTTTGGGCTCATTTACACTGAAGCTGTGAGCCTCTGATTGGTGGCTGTCCCTCCTACTGGGCTGCAGGCCCCACGGAGGCGGCCCCATGTCTGGTTCTGCTCTCAGCAGACAGCCTGGCATGGAATGGGCTCTCCAAACACAAGCAGATCTGCCTGAACACGTCTGACTTCACGGATGAGGGGAACGCGGTTGAGACGCATGGATGCTTTCCATGCAGCAGAGATGGAGAGCAGGGGCGGGGCTGGGGGCTCGAACCCTGTGTGTCTGAGTTAGCAGGTTTGCCCCACCGCCTCCGGGGGGCCCTCAGACCCTCTGTGCCCTCTCTGGGTCTCTGTCGGGGGAAGGAAACTTCATAGGGGGACCGGAACATGTCCAGGAAAAGCAGAGATCCCGCCTCTGCCTCGGCTTGCACCATGTCTGTCTAGGAACCTCTGCTCCCTGCTGCCCGGCTCTGAGCCTCTGGGCAGGCACCTTCGCCTCGGGGCCTCACAGTCTGCGAGGACTAGAGGAGAGCAGGGCGTTAGCTGTTGTTCCTTCTCTGTCCCCTTGCACTGGACTTCGTGTGCCCCAGATGCCCCATCAGCCCCTCCGGAGTAAATACGTGGATAAAGGAGACGATCGGATTAGAAGCAGGACGTCACGGGAGGAGAGCAAGAGAAGGGGTGGGTCACCAACGTGCAAAGCGAAGGAAAAGGACCCCAAGTCACGGGAGTGGGAAGGAAAAGAACAAAAAGCAGCAGTTCTGATGTTTTACTCTCAAAGTAGGCAAGTCCAACCACCTGCATTCTGGCAGATGTGCTGCTGCGGGGAGGTGGAGAGAATCAGAGGGCACGAGAGCGTCTAATGCCCAGAGGAAAGCCTGGCTGCCGGCGACTGCGGCTGCCTCATCAACAATGGCTGTTTCGCCAGGGCCGGGGGCTCTGCATGGGGAGGGGAGGAGAGCACGGAGGCGGCCAGGCCACTCCTGGAACCTCCGAGGAAGGGGAGTGGGGTCTGGGAAAAGGGGACAAGGCTGGTTATCGAGGAATCCTCTCACCAGAAGACCTTGCTCAAGGCCAGGGTAAGAAACGGGGGAGGTTTTCAAACTCGAGACCCTAAGAGAAGGAGGGAGAGTGCGGTTTTGATAAAAATAAAATCTAAACAAAGGATGAGGCAGACAGTGGCAGGGTGCGCTGTGTGCTCTCAGGGGGCCAGGATGGGAAGCTGTGGAGGGCAGGACCCAAAAACCAAGAAACAGCAGGAAAAGGACAGACACATTCACACAGTGCAGCTGGAAAAGGAGACGCTGTCTGTGAGCGTAACCATCTGGGAAAGAGAGAGAACGGCTCCGGGAGGCAAAGAGCGGGGCAGGACTGCACAGCTGTCACTGAAATCTGCAAAGGCCACGCGGGCAGCATCTAGGTTTTTGGGGGCTGGGGAAGAGGCTGTCCACGCTCCTTGGAAGAAGCAGATGTGAGGTCCGCACGGGTCTTGTGCTGACCCGAGACAGGAGAGAAACTGAGCTGGGCATTCGAGGCCTCCACGCAGGACGAGAGGCAGACCTGCGTGCAGGGTGGGGACATTATGGTGGCAAACTCTGGTCCAGGTCCAGGAGGGACGAGGTGAGAGACACCAAATGCAGCAGGAAGAAGGTAGAGCCAGGCTGCTGGTCAAAAGGGGGCCATGCTCACCGACCCAGGGAGGGAGGGGTGGCAAGGGGGGCCATGCTGGGGGTGGGGTGTCTCTTGAGGTGCTCTGCTGAGGCGAGGGGTGGAAGAGGCAAGCTCGGGACACGTGAGGCCAGGTGCCCTCAGCTCCCTGCGCCACCCACAGACGCACACCCTGTTCCAGCAGGCAGCGCCTCCGTGTGGCTGCCCTGAAACCCCCAAATCTCAGCTCTTGTGATGGGGTGCAGGGGTCCCCGAGGGTCACCATCCACCCCACCAAGCCCTCAAAGAAGGCTGCTCTCTGCTTGTGTGCCTCGAAAGACGGGCTGGTTGTGGGGAGGAGGCACTTCTCACAAAGTTCTGGGAAACTTCTTTCTTCTGAGCGGCACCACAGTCCAGGAAGAGCGGGTGGCCCGGAGGCAGGAGAGAGCGAGCAGGGGGAGAGCGTGGGGGCTGGGGGCAGACGCCAGGCTGGCCCGGAAGGACTGTGGCTGGAACCCTGACCAGCTCCAGGCAGAAGAGGGCTATGATCTATTCTGAGAGGGTTGCACGGAGTCAGACCAGGGAGGAGGCTGCTGCCAGCGCCTGCACAAGAGCTGATGGGCCTGACCAGGCGGAGAGCACAATCAGAACGCGGGCTCTGCAAAGCATGCGCTCCCCAGCCCAGCCCTGACCATTCCCGGGGGCCTGCCCCTGATAATCAGGACTGACAAGTTAACTCCAGGCTCCGGCTTCAAGATAAGACCGTACCCTCCTCGGACATGACCGCTGGCCTCATGTGGTTGGGTCCCTGCAGCCCCGGCCAGCCACTCTGTCTCAACACGTGGCGCTCAGGGGCCCTGGGGCTCACCTCCTGGGCAGAAGAGGACAGGGGCGGGGGCAGGGCAGCCATGGGGGTGCTGAAGAGGCAGGGACTCGGCTCCTGGCTTCTCCATCTTCAGAGTGAGGGGGGCTGCGACGGCATAAGCAGCAGAGACCCCCGCCACCCGGCCCTGACGCCCCAGAATTCCACAGCAGGGGACCCACAGTTTTCCGTGCAGGGAGGGAGAGAGAAGCTGTGCCTGCCTTCATCACATCAAGAAAGCGTGGGGTAGAAATAACCGAAATCTAACGCCAGGTGCCCTAAATAACAACCTCGAGCGCCTCCGTCCACTGCTCCCGGAGGCACTGTTGGTAACGCTCAGCCCTCAGAGCTTGTGAGGAAAAGACCCGGAAAGGCCCCGGCAGACGGGGAAGCACCGTGCCCCTGCTGGAGGCAGCACTGCCCCGCGGTACCCTCTTGGGGCTCAAGGGCCTCCCAGAACCTGGGGTTGAGCACGGCCTCACTCCCTGATAGCTGTGTGACCTTAACCTCTTAAGCCGAGTGAGTTAACCTCTCTGTGCCTCAGTTTCCTCATCATTAAAATGGAAATCACCCTCCTAAAGAGCCTCCAAAAAAAGCCAAAGCACAGCGAGGTGGGCTGGGACTTAGTCGCGTGGGCACTCAGGAAGGGAACGCCCCCAAGGCGGGGACAAGGCTTCTCAGCGGGGAGTGAAGATTCGGCCCGGTGCCAACGTCAAGCCTGGAGGGAAGGGGCGCAGTTTCCTTCTTGGCCACGAGGTGGCGCCCTCCGCCCAGGACCGCGCAGGGGCGACTCACCAGCTCGGCGGCGTCCTGGCCCCGCAGCAGCGGCTTCTCCTCCGGGAATCGCAGCTCCTGCAGCCCGGCCATGGTCACCTCGTGGAGCAGGAGCCCTAGAGAGGGAGGGCGAGGACCAGCGTTGGGGCCTGCGGCGGGACGCCGGGCTGGCTATGACGCTCCCGGGCGGACGAGGACAGGGCAGGCCCGGGCTGGGGCGGGGGTCCCGGGCCGCGCCCACCCCCCAGCTCCATCCCCGCATGCCCCAGCGCAGGCCGGCGCAGCTTCCCCGGGGCAGCAAGGCTCCGTCTGCGGCCTTGCCTGCTTGGCTCAGGGATGTCGTCATATTATTTGCTTTAAAAGTTAAAACGTATTTCAAAAAAGAAAGAAAAACAACACAGGATGATCCCTAAAACAATTTCAAGTAAACTTCTGCATTTATTGCGAAGCAGAGAGGTGAGTGTAGGGAGGCCAAGGGCAGGGTCAGAAGCAGACAGAAGTGCCCTGTGGTGGGAAGTGGACAGTGGGGTCCAGTAGGACACAGAAGAGTTGCGGGCTGTCCTGAGGGCTGGAAGGACCAGCCTCGGTGAGGATGCCTGGAGAGGGGAGAGGGGGCCCCTGGCAGCGTGGCAGGCAGAGGGAAGTTGAAGGAGGGGGTGCCACTCATGATGCACCACCAGCAGGCAGGGACCATACAGCTGACCATCAACCCACAGCCGCCAGACGGTAGGTCCCAGGCCCTCAGGGCTGGGTGTTCCTGGGAGACCCTCAGCCTCTGACCCTGAGGAGATAGAAAAGCTCATATGTGCACATGTGTGTAGACACGCATGCCTGTGTCTGGAGGAGCCAGTGTGGGGAAGGCAGACAGAGAGGGACTCAGGACCCCACAATCCGTCTAGCCTGGCACCACCATCCCTCACTTGAATTTCCCGATGGTACAGCTCAGAATGCACCAAGCGAGAAACTAGCCAAGGACGTGAACTGGAAATTCATAAAAGAATTAAAGTTGGTAAATAAATACATGGGAAGATATTAAAGCTCACTAGAAGTCAAAGAAATTCAAATTAAACAAGATACCTTTTTTTTTTTTTTCCCAATGGAACTGGCTAAGTTTGCAGCGCTGGCAAAGATGCGCCAAGACTGGCACTTTTCTTACGCTGCTTGTGGGTGTATCAATCGATCCACCTTTCTGGAGGGCAGTTTTGCAGAATAAATGAAGATAATTGAAAAGGCTCATACTCTCGATTCAGCAATCCTCTCTCTGGAAAGAAATTTCCTAAGAAAACCAGAGAGGGCACCCAATGATTGATCTGTAAGAAGGCTCAGCACAGTGCCATTTATAATAGGAAAAAAAACCTAGAAAACACTAAATGTCCATGAATAGGTCATTGGGTCAACAATTTGTGAAAGATTATTTAATAACATGGGAAAATGCTTGTGTCATGATAAATAGAAAAAGCAGTTCTAAAACCACACTATTATCTAAATTATAAGAATTATGAATCGTTCTGTAACACCTCTAACACCTCCTGACCTGGAAGGATGGATTCCTATTCCTCTCATCCTCCCTCCCTCCTTCCTTCCTACTTCTATTTCTAGTCTTTCTTAAGGGTGACGCCCTCAGACTTTCCCTTCTGCCCTAAAAGGAGGACACTTCCACTAGCCGGTTGGTCAGAAGACGCCCCGCCTCATCCCATCCAGGCTCCCTTGGCTTCTCCCTGTGGAGAAGCCCCGGTGACTGGGGAGTTGGCACGGTGGCTGTCTGGGACCCAAGGGCACGGGGCCTCGGATGGAACCCATTTCTGTGGCAGGCTGTCATGAGACCAAATGGCAGCCCTAGCCTTTCCCTGGGCCTCCTCCTCTCCCGTCAGAAGCAGGCAGAGTCAGCCCTCCCGTGACGTGAAGATGGCACCTCACAATTGCATGAGGGTCCCCACCCAAGTCTAGTTTGGGGTGCAGAGGTCCTAAGGCTGGGCTGGGAGCTGCTGGCCACCCAGGCTTCACAGAAGGCTGACCGAGAGCTGCAGAGACCCCTGGGAGGGCCTCATGCCCAGCAGGAAGAGGCCAAGCAGAGAGGCCCCTGGCCACCCAGGGCCCCAGGGCCGGGCACCTCCGGGCCATGCGGAGCTCTCTGCTCCCAGTGGTTTCCAGGGAAACCAGCGAACACAATGCAGATAGGCTGTATTTTTAGAAAGGCGTGTCCTCCCCCCTCCCTGCTTTCTCTCCCATCCTTTCTGATGTGTGCACACTCAGCCATCCATGGGGGGGAGCTGAAAGGAGGGCCCCCACCTGGGAAAGCCCCTCCCCCCTTAGGGCTTTTATGGCTGCCAGCCCCCGTGAACACCCAACTCGATTAAGCACCTTGGAAGCACCGAGCTGTCGCCGCCCTCACCAGGCTTGTTATGAAATCAGCCTGGAGACCATCCTCCCCAAGGACGGTGCTATTAAAAGGGCTGGGAGTGGGCAGGGCAGGCACAGACGGCCTGTGAGGGAGGGGGTGGTGGGGAAGGGGGCTGGAGAGAAACTTTATAATCCAGGGAACTGGGAATGCCTGAGCCCACGGAAAACAGGGCCAGAACAGAGGCCAGGGTGGACATCCCCACAGAGCGCTGGCCGAGAAGTTTCCTCCTGAGAAAGTTACGATTAAAAAAAGAAAGCAGCTAGATGATAAAGTATAAGAAAATGCGATTCTTTATGAAATCAACACGTTGGCCATCTTAAACTTACCCAATGTTATATGTCAATTATATCTCAATAAAGCTGGGAAAAAAATAAAGAAAATGAGATTCCTCTAAAGCTCCCACAAGGCAGCCTAGGTCAGGTGTGCGAGGAGCGAGGTGGCACAGAGCAGGGCGGGGTGGGCAACCCCTGGGGTCTGTGAAGCAACCGTGAAGGCCCTTTTCAGTCTGCCCTTTCTATTTCCCTCCCATCCCTGATTCCTTAAAGACAAACATAGGTCGTTAGACCAAACGGGGCTGAGACGAATTCCAGCCTTCCTTGGATCAGTGGTCGGGCTGGAGTCATGAAACCACGGCCAATATTTCTTCCGGATCACTCACTGCCTAGCGTTATTTTGGGCAAATCACCGAAAGGATTGCTTATCTGCAAAATGGGCACGTTAGCCTTTCTGAGGTCCGCCTCAGAAAGCTCTGAGGGGCAACAGAGACAATGAATAGAAAAATGCCTTTAGGAAATGGAAGATTTTTATATTTATTTGCACAGGACAAAAATAACCTCACGTAGGCGAGCTGGGGGTTCCTTACCTTCCTCCGCCTACTTGAGACAACTCTGGCGTTCTCTTCCGCCTGGCTGCTGTTCAAGGAAGGGTTCCCACCTTCGGGTAGAGGGACCACACTGATGTTTGCAACAGAAGGACGGGAAAGGGACGAGGGACAGCAAACTCTTCACTGGGGTGACAGAGATGTGAGTGGCCCCTGGTGAATGTGGGTGGATTCTTTAGGAGGAATTGCATTTCTTTTCTTTTCTTTTCTTTCTTTTTTTTTTTTTAGGGTATGCTTTTTGGTGAGGAAGATTGGCCCTGAGCTAACATCTGTTGCCAATCTTCCTCTTTTTTTCTTCCTCCCCAAAGCCCCAGTACATAGCTGTATATCCTAGTTATAGGTCATTCTACTTCTTTTGTGTGGGGTGCTGCCTCAGCACGGCTTGATGAGCGGTGCTAGGTCCGCATCCAAGATCCGAACCGACGAACCCGGGCCACCGAAGCAGAACATGCGAATTTAATCACTACACCACTGGGCTGGCCCCAGGAATTGCATTTCTTTTCAATTACTTCTGCTTGCTGACTTGTGTCTCTTTAAATGAGACTCTATGCTGAGACCTGGGCCACGTGAACCCTCAGATTTATTAGGGTTAAAAATATAAGCGATTGCTATGGTCATTTCTGAAACTGTTCAATAAATATTCAATTACATTGAGCAGGAGTAGTTACACAGCCTACGGAATAAAGCAGCAGCCGTGGCCTGGGAAGCCCTGGTCAGTGAGAGGGGATGTCTGGGAACAGACTGTGGGGGTTTGGGGTTGTCTCCACAACTGGGGCTCCAGCCAGCACTTGGTGCTCAGGGGCAGAGGAGAGAAGGGTTGTCAATTCAGGGACGATGCTGCACGATAAGAATCGCTCCCCACCTCAAAAGCCCTGTAGCTGTCCACTGAGAAACTCAAGAACTGAAGGAGAAGAAAGGCAAGATGTAAACCAAGGAAAGTTAGTGTCTGCAGGAGAACCCGGACAGAGGAACCAGACCTTGTGGGACAGGGAGAAACCGAGTGTACGAGAAAAGAGGCAGGACTGTGGGACGCTGTGGATTCTTTCAACCACAAGAGTGAGGGGACCCTGGCAGGTCATGCTCGAGGTTATGGTCCAAGGTGCCCTGTGGATGCTGCACTCCTGAAAGTCCTGGTTATAAGGTCCCATTATTATGAGAAAAGCCACAAGCAAATGAAATAAGATGCAGCACGGAGCAGAGTCAAACTGGGCCTGGCCAGCTTCATCCTGGGGAGAAGTCTGCGTCACAGATAAAGAAAGACATTGCAGAGGGTGAGCACGTGACTCATGTCCGAGCCTGTGCCCCCACACACCCTTCCACCCACACCACGCCAGTACCATGGTTTGAAAGGAAGTCCCAGAGACCAGGGGCCCCAGGAATCAGAACTCAACTTCCAACCGCACTAAGTGAGGGGGTTGGAGCCGTCCAGGTAGCTGGCTCCTCACATGACTCTCCCTGTCCCTATCCTGACCTCAGATGGCTGGGACAGCACTGGGGGAGGGGCTGGGCTGGAGACTAGACCTGCCCTCGGCGTCCCCATCTCACAGATGAGAAAAAAAGGCACAGGAGCGAGTGACTGTTGCAAGTCCCCCAGTGGCAGATCCAGGAAAGGAACCCAGAGCCCATAATCGAAACCCCACTCTACGTGTATTCTGCCTCCCCAGGTAGATGGCCCAACACGACAATGCAGGGGACATGATTTTTTTCCTGGCCTAGCCTCCATTTCCTCTGTCTACTTACAGCCCCTGATTTATTCCAACCCAAAGTTGACCAATTCTCCTGCTTTTTCCTTGATTTGAGCCTATGAATTCCTACCTTGCCCACAACCATTGCCACCCTGCCAACCACACATACACACACACACACACATTTGTCCTTCCAGCACATTCCCACTGTGCTTAAGGCAGCCATATATATATATATATATATAAGTTGCTAAAGTTTATTTTTTTATTGAGGTTACATTGGTTTAAAACATTATATAAATTTCAGGTATATATCATATTTTGATTTCTGTGTAGACTACATCATGTTCACCCCCCAAAGCCTAACTGCCCTCTGAGGGGCAGCCCTCTTTGGACTCTGACCCTCACCACTAAAGACCCCCACCGACGCAGGAGCACATTCTTTTTTTTTTAAAGATTTTACTTTTTCCTTTTTCTCCCCAAAGCCCCCCAGTACATAGTTGCATATTCTTCGTTGTGGGTCCTTCCAGCTGTGGCATGTGGGGTGCCGCCTCAGCGTGGCTTGATGAGCAGTGCCATGTCCGCGCCCAGGATTCAAACCAACGAAACACTGGGCCGCCTGCAGCGGAGCGCGCGAACTTAACCACTCGGCTACGGGCCAGCCCCTGCAGCAGCACACTGTACCCACAGGAAGCATGTGCCTTTGTTCATGCCGTTCCCTCTGCTTGGGATGCCTTTCCCCATCACATCCCTACAATAATAATAATAATAATAATAACCAATCATTAATGTTTTCTGCTGACACTTGATATGTTTTTGTTGAATGAGATGAAATGAATGAATGATTCTTCACTCAGACTGCAAATTATCAGACAACGGATAACATTCAGTGTTGGCGAGACCCGTGGGGAAACAATACATACTCTTCAGAGACTTAATTGGATTGTAGTGGGTTCAACTTTATTTGGAGGGCAACTTGGTAGTTCGTAAAAATGCAAATATCTGTCAATACTGCAATTCTGTCTTTAGGTATTTCTCCTAAAGAAAAATGCCCAAGTGTACACCCAGAGGCCATGCGTGAGGTACCCACTGCAGCACTGTTTGGAACAGTAAAACAAGTGGAAACGACCCAAATGAATGTCAGGAGAATCGTCAAATAAACTATGGAACATCTACACCCCGGAGCGTCACACGGCTATTTAAAAAATGAGGTAGCTGCACTCAGACAGGGAAAGCATTCTAAAACAAGCAGTTAAGAGAAAAAGGCATGTCACAGAATAATAAGGATAAATAAGCCCATTTATGTAAAATATATATGCATGGAACAGGCACATATATTTTCAAATTTAAAAAAAAGGACTTCAAATGATTCAGGGTAACCGTAACAATGCTTATCTCCAGGGAAGGATATAAGTTTGGAAGGGTATAAAAGATTTTTATTCTACATGCAGATTTTATCAAATCTAAGATATTACTGATTATAACTCATGCTAAGGTTTTATGTACCAATAGAAGAGGAAAAAACACTGCCAATTAAATTAAGACATAATACTTCCCTCCACCTTTTAACTTTTTATTTTGAAATAATTTTAGACTTATAGAAAAATTGAAGAAAAAACAAAGCATGGAAGTTTCCTATATACCCATCTCCCAGCTTCCCCTAACGTGATCAGGCTACAGAAACATAATACAATTAGCGAGACCAGGAAATAAAACACCGATACAATACTGTTAAGTAATCTACAGAGCTGAAGCGGATTTCACCAGTTTCCCCAACAATGCCCCAATCCAGAATGCCACATTGCATTTAGTCCTTATGCAGTGTCCTCCGACGGGAGACAGCTCCTCAGGCTGTCTTTGTCTTTCATGACGTTGACACTTTTGAAGAATATTGATCAGTTAAATCTGTAGGATGTCCCCCAATTTGGGTTTTTCTGTTGTTTTCTTACGATTAGAACAATGTCATGCATTTTTGGCAAGAATACAACAGAAGTGATCTGTTCTTCTCACCGCATCCTATCGGGGGGACGTGATGTCAATCTGGATGTTACCCTGGATGTTACCCGTGATCACTTGCTAAGGTGGTGCCTGCCGTCTCCAGGGTGAAGTTACTAATTTTCCCTTTATAATTAATAAGTATCTTGTGGGAAGATACTTTGAGACTACGCAAACATCCTGTTTCTCATCATACTTTTGCTCACTAATTTTAGCAAGCATTGATGATCCTTGCCTACAATTATTACTGTGGTGTTTGCTTAATGATACTTTTCTATTTCCATGATCTCTTCATTTATTAATTGGAATTCTCTCGTAAGAAAGAGCTGTCCTTTCTCCTCCTTTTACTTTTTATTCAATTATTTATTTACATTGGGATAGACTCACAGATATCTATTTTATTCTATGGGTTATAATCCACTGCTATCATTATTTCTTTCACTGCTCAAACTGTGCCAGATTTGGCCATTGAGGTTCCTTCAAGTTGGCTTTTGGGTCCTTTCACCAGGCATCCATTGTTTTTTGGGTAGTTTCTTATTTTCTAGTATCATATGATATTCTAAACTCATCTTGTATTTTCTCTGCCTTGGCCCTGGAATCAACCACATCTCCAAGGAGCCCTGGTTCCTTTTGTCAGAGAATGCTGTTTAGAAACCAAGATCTGGGCACCAGGTGTGCTCATTGCTGCTGGGCTGTCATTGTTCTCGGCCGTCTCAGCAGGCAGAGCCAGGAAATCTAAGTTTACTAACACACACACTCATTAACACTTCTATATGTATCCATCTGTATATATAGCAAAAACCTGGAATTTATACCGATACCTTTAATTCCAATTCAACACCACAAGGTTTAGTCTAACTTTCCCCCTTTATTTGTAATTTTTTTCTCCATGATGAGAAACTGATTCTCATTATCCATAATGTTTTTGCTTATTTGTTTATTACACACAAAGTAATTTCTGAACTGCTACTCACATGAGTTCTTATCATTCAGAACATTTTTGTACCTACTTTACTTTTTTTTGTACTTTAGACTTTTAGACTTAGACCCAGATTTTAAAAAGCATCTATCTCTGTTGTGAATTCTTAAAAAGGCAAACGTAAGTGAAATAAATTGTTTACGGTCTTCCTGAGACTTCTCCACATTCAGGGTCCTCTGCCTCCAGACTGTCACCCTGTCTTGAAGTTGTTATTGTTGCTGCCCGTGTCTCTCCACGTGGTCCCTGCTCCTCCGACATCAGGAACGTGAGTGGGGCAGCATCTCCCAAGGGTGCTGGCCCACCATCTCCAGGATTTCCCTCCACGCTGCAAATTCTGATGCACACGTGGTGGCAATGACAGCAGCCCTGATGCCCACCTTACCGACAGAGACTGTATTTTAGAGATATTAAAGTATGAAAAAAATGTGCATTTTAGAGTTGACATACATAGCTTTATGGTAAAATTTTCTTCCATTGAGGCACAGCACCAATGTGTGAACTCTGTTTCTGTACACAGCATGGCTCCGGGCATTAAACACAGACATAAACCTCCAACCCCAAGACCAAGGGCAGGGGCAGGTGGAACTGGAATCCCACTAACACATTCCATGTGGGCGGCTTCTGTATGGAGCCAGTAAAAAAGTCCTGCTGTGACAGGGACTGCTAATTGTCCCCCAATATCTGCTCTCCCCTTCCTCCTTAATAATAGAGCCCAAAATTTTAGACGGGCAGGTGGACAATGGGAATAAAGGCTATTTATGACAATGTGACAACGTTCTGCCAGTGAGACATAAATGGAAGCATGTGACCTTGGGGTAGTGTTCTCAAAAGGAGGAGACATGCCATTCTCAACCCTTCCTCCTTCCTGCTGGCTGGAATTCAGATGTGACGATGGGAGCTTAAACAGCCATTTTGGACCCCAAGGCAGGACATTAAAGGTAACAAAGTGGCAACAAAGAAGGAGTCTAGGTACCTGAGAATCATAAAGTCACGATTCTGGATGGCCTATCTCCAGACTCTGTTAATGAAAGAGCAAAATATACTTTTATCTTGAATAATCTATTAATGTCCTGGGTATTTTGTCACATGCAGTTGAAGCTAATCTAAACTTGGGACATTTTTCTTGGAGACCCACCCTGACATGCTAAAGGAACTCAAGAAAAAGGGAAAGGATGGGGTTTGGCCAAGAGCTGATCCAGAACCCCCAGTTCCTCTCTTCAGTGGGCAGCACAAGCTGTGAAGCTGTTCTCTCCATCCTCCGTTCTCCCCGTCCTCCGTTCTCCCCGTCCTCCGTTCTCTCCGTCCTCCCTTCTCCCCGTCCTCCCTTCTCCCCGTCCTCCCTTCTCTCCGTCCTCCGTTCTCTCCATCCTCCGTTCTCTCCATCCTCCGTTCTCTCCATCCTCTCTTCAACAAGTGAGCCAGCACCTTCCACCCACCCCTCACCAGCTCACAGCATCACCATGACCTACATTAAAAAGTTAAAAAGCTCAGTTTGCACTTTTTGCCACAAATTCTCAAGTTGCTTTAACACAGGTGCCTCAATTCGGCTGTGTATCTTTGCCTAATTTGGCGAATTTCCCAGAAACAAAGACACACTCATCTGTCTGGGATCTCTGTGCAGGATCCAGAGGGGAGCCCAGGCTCCTGGGTCTGCAGGACGGCCCGCGGCAGAGCGAGCCCGAGCGGCAGCTTTCTTCCCGGGTGCTTTTCTCACAGGAGCCCCCACTCCTCTGACGGGCCTGAGGTGCTAGTGTTTGAGGAACAGCATTCACCCGGCAGAGAAGCCCCTACTCTAAGCAGCTGCCAGAGTCTTCCTGCCGCGAATCCAACGTCTGCAGAAGGGGCCCTGTGTCGGGGCCGCTCCACGCCCAGACCCTTTCTTCTCGTCACAGCACCTGGCTTCCCTTTAATGTCATCCTGCCCCATTCTCAGTCCACGTGGTTCAGGCAAGAATGACCACACCCCCAGGGTGGCCAAGTGGCCCAGGCGTAAGCCATTCATTCCCTCCATTCATTCATTCACCACATCCTGACTGAACATCTACTATGTGCCAGGCGCTGTTCTGGGCACCGGAGATACAATACTGACCATTCCAGACTAACAGTAAAAGGTGAAAGATTGACAAGATCTGAAGAGAAACCAGAGGATGACCGTTACAGGCTAATTACAGACCGTTACAGTCCTCTGTCTGTAGAACTTTCTAGGGGGGAGGCAATCAATCAACAGATCTAAACACGGGGTGTGTCAGACATGCTAAGTGCAGAGGAAGCAATGTCCGAGACAGGGACAGAGAGCGGGCCTCCCTGAGACGGCGCCAAGAGCAAGGACGTGAGGGGGTGAGCGAGAGGGCCTGTGGGTGTCTGGAAGCTTCTCAGGGCAGAGGGAACAGCAGTGCAAAGGCTGTGAGGCAGCACCTGCCTGGCGTGTCCTGGTAAAGGCAAGAGAGCAGGGGCGGCTGGAGCAGAGTGAGTCCGGGGAGAAGGAGGTCTGGCGACAAAGGGGCCGCAGCAGGAGGCCTCAGCCCCATTTCCCTTGAAGGTGGTTAGAAAAACTCTGGTTTTTCTCCGAGTGAAGCGCCCAGGAGGGTTTTGAGCAGAGGAGGGATGTGACAGGATTTCCTTTTTAAAGGCTCCCTCCTCTGCCATGGGTGGAGCAGACCCGGGGGGTGAGGGTGGAAACAGGAAGACCAGCGACTGCAATCATCCAGAAGAGAGATGTTGACGGCTTCCGCAAGGCTGGGTGGAGGTGGGGAGAGTCCTCGGATCCTGGGAATGCTCAGAAGGTGGAGCCAATGGGAGCTGCGGGCGGGTCAGATGTGGGGTATGAGACAGGGGGCATCGAGGTGACCTGGGTTTTGTTCTGGGCCACTGGAGGCAGAGAGGTGTCATTTATGAGTTGGGAAGAAGGGCTGGGGGGAAGTCCAGGGGGCTGGTCTTAGACCTGAGCCAGCTGGAGATGCAAATGGCAGGTGGATGTAAGAGTCTGCACTTCAGGGGAGGGGCTGGGGTAGGACACATCACCACAGAAATGGTGTTTGAACTCACAAGCCTAGGCAAGGCCAGCTCGGGAGGGAATGAGGACAGAGAAGATGCCCCAGGGCTGAGCCCTAGAGAAAGGAGATGAGGAAAAAGCAGCGAAGTAGAGCAAGAAGGAACAGCCAGTGAGGTAGGGGATGGGGGAACAGCACACGGCCCAGCCTGAGAGACGGTTCACGGGGGCACGTGGGCTCCAATCAGGACCAGGCCTTGGCTGGAAGCCTTGGGGAAGCGCTCTGTGTGGGGTTATCAGGAGGATGGTCTGTGAGCCAGCAGCCATCTTGTCATCACGAGGAAGGGCCTAACTTAGAACTAAACCAACCCACAGAACTGAACTGACAGGAGTGGGGGAGAGAGAGCCTGACGTGGCCCTACGTCCGCCAGGCTGCACAGACACCCTGCCTTCCCCTCTTCATGTCAGTCTAAATTCAGTTTCTGTCACTTGCAACCAAGAGACCTAACATAGTTGTAAGTGAGCAAAAGTGAGGCCATCTTGTTTTGCTAAATGGTTCCAGTCTCTCTTCTGGGTCACTGCTCGCTGCTCTGCACGTCCTCTGAAACATTCACATGCTCTCCTGATTTATGGCCTCTGCTTACGCATGTACTCCCCGATAGCTTGATAAATTAAAACTTTCTTCTATGAGTTTCTCTTCAGGAACAGGCTGACCACAGGTGGGAAACACACCCACAAGGCATCCATCACAGCTGACAGGAGAATGGAACAATGTGATGCCTGGAGCCCGTCACGCCTGGAGACTAAAATCCCTGGCCCCCTCCTCACTGCCCATTTTCCCTATGTGACTACCTCAAGATTCTGTAATCCTTGAAGGGTTTTTGAGACATTAGTCACCCATCTTCCAATTAGCCAGCTAATCTAATTAGACTCCCTTTCTCCATCTCTAACTTGTGATTAATTGGCTCAGATGGCGGTGAGCAGAGCGAGCCCATTGCTTGGTATCATAGTGTCGAAGGTCTTCTCTCCTGCCTGGTCCAGAGGGGCCCAGTGAAGCCCAGCATCCCGCCCATCCATCTGGCCATCACATCCAGGCAGCCAGGCCCAGGTGTGGGGTCAGAGGGCTGATGGGCTTAGAGGCAGGACTCGCCCACCGCACTCGAATGGCACCGCCGCAGTGCACTCTAGCAGTTCGGGTCTTTTCCAATGCAGCCACTTCCGTCAGATGAGTGCAAAGCTGTGATGCTATAAAGCTCCCCCAGAACCTCCTGGGGCTACAGTCCTCCTGGAGGACCACCTCAGATTACAAGGGACCTCCAGGTCACCCCGACCACTGCCCCTCTCGGCCCCATTCCAGGAGGTGGAGTTCGCAGCGAATCCTCTGGGGTTGGCAGGGCTCCGGGAGCAGTGGACTCAGAGCTGTCCCCTTATGGATGAGGCCAAGGCACACGCCAGCACTCGGGGTGGGACAGGACCAGGTCCTCCAGGCAACTCGAAGGAGAGCCACTCGCTTCCCTGCCCCACCCTGAGGCCCCAACAGCACATACCTACTCCCGAACAGCAACACGGGAAATACTGGTAAAGCCACTTTCAGAGCCCAAGCCTGGCCGCTGGAGCAGGCTGTCAGGAAAGTTTCGGCTGCACAGAATATGACCCCGGGGGCTGCAAACCTCGGACTTGGCTCTGGAACCTCCCAGTCTGGGGAGAAGACATCCCAGAAATATTCCCCCTGTCTCCTCCAGGGAGGTTGGGGTCCCCTCTCCATCTCACCTGCCTAGGATGGGGTGCACCTGCCCTCCCATCCCCTCCAACAGGTGAACTGAAAGAGCACCCAGGTCCTGAAAGGGATGTGTTATGTGGCTGAAGATGCGCGGTCCTTCCGGCTGGAGTATACATTTCATCCGTGGTTTGGAGTTTAAAGCACTTGAGGATTAAGCAAGGGGAGGGGCGCATAATGAGAGCTTTCCCGTTCTGACACGGAGACCAGGTGTGCATGAGATAGGCTGGAGCGCACATCCTGTCGATGCCTGGGTGATGCTCTCTCTCCTGCTGACCAAACGGTGTCGCGGTGCTCTCCCATCTGACCCTCACTCAGGACTACCTCATGCGCTCAGCCAGGCTCAGCCAAGGTCACACGTCCAGACCCCAACCCAGCGGCCTGTCCACCACTCCACGGTGCCACCCTGGCAGAGGCGGAGGCCCCGAGTCTAACCCGTACTCACCCCACAATGGTTTCCTGGGGCTGCTATAACAAATTGCCACAACCTGAAACAAGACACATTTACTGCCGCACAGTTCCGGAGCTCAGAAGTCCAAAATCAGTCGCACTGGGCAGAAATCAAGGTGTTGGCAGGACCACTCTCCCTCTGGAGGTTCAAGGGGAATCTGTTTTCCTGCCCTCTCCAGCTTCTAGAGCTGTGTTCCTCACATTGCTTGGCTCAAGGCCCCTTCCTCCATCTTCAAGGCGGGCAGGGTGAGCATCACACTGCAGCCACCGCATCCCCTCCTTCTGCGGTCTGTGTGAATGTCCCTCGGCCTCCCTCCTATGAGGACACACGTGGTTGCATTTGGGGCCCCTCTGACGCTGCAGGATAACCTCCCCTCTCAAGATCCTTAATCACAGCTACAAAGTCTCTTTTGTCATGTAAGGTAACATTCGCAGGTTCCAGGATTGGGATCTGAATATCTTTGGGGGACTGATAGCCGAGCACACGTGCATGCGCACAACGCACGCACACACACCCATGTGCTTACAGCTCTGACTTTGCCAGAACTGCTCACTTGGCCCACAGCGGCTTCCTCCTCCCTCTACTTATGGAAAGCTGACTTCAACGTCCACCTTGAATGACCCCTTCTCCCTCGAGTCCTCAAGAACACAGCCTCTCCACAACCCGGACTCAGCTCTTCTTCAGAATGCCCACGGGCCAGGTTTCATCAGAACCCCCGCACTTAGCACTTTCCCAAGGCCTTTGTTCATTTTTAGTTTTTTAAAAATAGAACCTGAATTTCATGTAATACACATCCGCTGAGAAACATCAGAAAAACAAAAGAGCCAAAGAACTCAAGATCACATACAATCCTGCTAACCAGAGGAGACCACTGTTAAATTATTCCTTACATCCTTTCATTCTTTTTTCAAGGCTGATCTATATGCTGAAAAGGAATTTTTTTTTTAAAACCAAAAACACTGTTTTGAAACATCTTTTGGACTCTGGAGCCAGATATCCGGGTTCAAATTCCAGCCAGCCACTTATCATCTGTGTGACCTCTGGCAAGTCACTTAACCTCTCTGTGCCTCAGTTTTCTTATCTGTAAAAAGGAGGGAAAAATAGCACATACCTCACAGGGCTGTTATGATGATGAGTTAATGTATAGAAACTGCACTTAGGACGGTGTCTGGCACACGGCAAATGCCATATCGGTGTGAGCTGTCATCACCATTATTATTACGTATATAAGGGACATCTGTTCGGGTAGATAAACAACCTTGGCAGCAGAATGGAAGCTGCCTGGGGTTCCCTGGTCTGAATGCACTCCTTAACTGCCCCGACTGTTAGGAATTTAGGTTGTTTCCAGTTTTTTTTCCTTCCATGAACAATACAGGATACACATCCTTGAACTAACACCTCTGCACTCATCTTTATTTGTTCCTAAAAATTCAACTGCTGAGTCACCCATCATATGTATTTTTAAGATTTTGATACATCATTGCCAACCTGCCCTTCATAAAAGTGGCACCGTTACCCTCCTATGCGCAGTGGAACAGCATGTCCATCTCCCCACACCCGGCCCTCACTAGTGGCCCTGGGCACGCGCAATGATTTGCACGTCTCTCCCCTCTGCCAGTAGACCACGCCTCCTGCTCATGCAGGTGTCCCCGCCCCGACACCCCAGCGCCCCAGTGAAGCAGCAAAGTTTACCAAAATAGATGAACTGGAAATGAGATTTGGGGTCATTTACCTGGGGTGAATCTCCGCCTCAGTTTCCCCCCCACAGAAAATGTAGGTCAACACACCTGCCAACAATCAAACACTATTTAAACGCAGTCTATGAAACTGTGTGGGGCTGCACAGTCCGTGCATGAAAATGACACCAAAATTCCACAAAGAACTGGCAAAAGTGTTGCTTTTTAATCACACATCAAGTGTATTTTTTAAAAATTTCCAACATCCAATACTGAGACTCCCAAGGGACCATTTCTGAGCCCAAATCTGCCATTTTAGAGCTCTCTCTGACTGTGAACCATCTTGGAAACATATCATTTGAGTACAAATGCACGAAACCATCACCCTCCTACCTGCAAATAGACCGATGTCCCACTTTTCCACATCACACTAAAGAATAAAAAAGGATCCGGCTACAAAAGGCACAGGAGTCTGTCCTCTGACGACTGCAGTGAGCTCGTGGGCGTGGGACAGCAGCCCGCTCCTCGCGATGCTAACGAGGCAGCCATTGTTCCCATCCTACTGATGAGGAGACTGAGGCTCAGAGAAGTTAAGCATTTGCTCAGGAGCTGAGAAGAACAGAGAGGAGACCCTAGAGTTCAGATCCTCTGATTCGCAAGGCCCTGCCTGCAAGACACTGGGAGAGTCTGGGAAACGCCGGCTGCCGTAAACCCAGCCGCCCGGGAAGGCTCCTGGCATGCCCCCACCACTCCCTTCTTCTCTGGAACAAACATGCTCACGCTGGGCATGACAACTCAGGGACACCCTTCCAGCCCCTTATGTGAGGGGCACCTGGCTCCGCCCGCCCCCCGGGTGTCAGAGCTGTGGATGCCCGGCCAGCAGGGCCCAACCCCAGACGTCAGACTCTGCTGAGGCTAAGCAGGGCCCCCCAGAAGCACATCTCAGGGAGGCCTGGATTGTGCAGGGAACTCAGAGAAGGAACTGGAACATCCCAGAGAAAGGGTACCAGGCGACTGGAGCAAAGGGGGAGGTGACACCCTAGGACATTGAGAAGGCAGCTCGGCGACAATGGCCCCACAACTGCCATTTGCTGACTGCCTGCCAGACCCTGCAGTCAACATGTACACACACGCTCACCTCTCCCTGTCGATGAACCCAATCAGGTGGGTACCACGATGATCCCATTTTACAGACGAGAAAGTGAAGCGTGGAGCAGCTGGGAGACTGGCCCGAGCCAGGCGGTCAGAACACAGCGGGACAGCTCAGGGCTCAGGCCTCGGGTCTGAAACCAGCCCACCTCTTCTCAGCTGTACGACGTAAGCAAGTGACTGACCTCAGTGGTAAAATGGGCATGATAGTAAAATGCAAGGATGTGAAAATGATAAACAGCTAAACAGGAGTTTAACAGAAAGCATCAGTGAAACCTGCTCCTAATGCTGACGTAGGGGCAGAGAGTTGGGACCTCAACGAAACTATCCTGGAGACACAGGCGACTGGTGCGCTCTTCGAGCCTGGACTCAGTCAACAATTATTGAGCACTTGCTGTATGTCACCACAATGAACCGGCCACCACCCTGCGACCTGCTCATCGTCCAGTGGGGAAGATGGGTCAAAATCTTGCAGCTGCATGTGAGCAGGGATAAAGTGGCGTGGGGACAGACCCAAACTTCCTAGTGGCCACCCAGCCAGGGTAGGTGGAGTGCTCCATTATAGGGACAGCCAAGGTCCAGGAACCAGATGGGAGATGAAGGCCCGGAGCCTTCCCGCCAACTCTCAGAGGGAGGGGTCAATGGTTCCATCTCTAAGACAAGAAAACTGAAGTCGGAGAGGTTGGGCAACCTGTCTGAAATCACACAGCTGGTGAGCAGTGGGGCTGGGATTTGAACCCAGATCCTTCGGACAAGGAAGAGGATGGGAGGGAGTTGGACAGAGACAGGGAAGGTGGCGAGGGAGGGATGCACTGTCTCCCAGGGCCTGGCGAGACGTGCAATGGGATCCTGTGACCGATGACAGTGACCCGGGGAGTCCTGTTTCAGCCTGGCCAAGGGCTTAGAGAGCCGGCCCAAACGGGTCGAGCCCATCTGATGAGGGAGGAGGGGCCCTGACCCCCGTACCCAGAAGATAAGGGCACACTGTTTCCAAACCCCAAAGCCTGGATCCCCGCTGAAGCCCCCCACGCATGCCTCCCGGGAGCGTTCCTCCTCCAGCCTCTTCTGGGGCTGGAAGAGGAGAAGGGGAAGGATCCAGGAGTTCCGTCTTGCACGCAGGGCTCTAAAAGCCCACGGGGTTGTAAAACCTTTCCCGGGGGGCGTGATTAACAAGTTCAGCCCTTGAGCAGTTCCCTTTGAAGTCAGGTGGGCTGCCCTGCCTCAAGTGAGCTCTACAAGAAGTTGGCAAGGGATTGGGGGCGCCAGCCCCGCGGCTAAGTGGGCTCATCTGGCACTTCTGAGCAGCTGGCCAGAGTTTCCAGGATGCCAGGAACAGCCCCCAAGGTCTCTCTGGGCCTGCCAGGAGCCAAGGAGCCCACCGCTCTTGATTTAACACGAACTCACAGCCTGAAACCACACCAGACCTCGTACCCTGCCCAGCCCCGATGCCCTCCAGTCTCCACATCACTCCCAGTTCAAGCCTCTCTCATACCCCAGGGCCTTTGTATATGCCAATCCCTCCATCCTTCGATCTGTAAGGCCACCTACCTCTTCATTAACAGAAATTCTGTCTTTTAGGGTCCAGTGCAAATGCTACCACATGCTCAAACCTCTCTGCTCCCCTCGTGCCCCCTGACTCAGACTCCACCTGTTTCCTGAGTGCACCCCCACACTGCTGCCCCCTTCCCTGTCTTGTAACAGGACTCCTGTGCTCTGTTCTCTTGCACCAGACGGTACTGGAGGTCAGGGACAAAACCCTCCCAGGCGCCAGAGGACATTTGCTGGAATCCATGTGTCCGTCTGAGGTGGACACACTGACTGAGGACCTCCACTGCCCAGGCCCTGGTGGGGTCCAGACTGTTTCCCTTTCCCAGCCCGCTTCCTCCCGTCTGGGTCTCTCCACCTCTGCCCTGGGGAAACCAGAGAAGGTGCCTGTGCAATTTGCCCTTCATGCCTGAGAGAGCATCTCCCACTCCTCCCCGCTGGGCCGGGTCCTAGCTCCCTTTCCGCGTTCCGGGCAGAGCTCAGTGTCCTCTGTTGATCTCCTGCCACAACCCTGGATGTGATCCAGCGGGCTGTCTGGCCACTTCTCCGGAGAGGCCCCAAGGCTGCACGTCCCCAGTCATCAGGGTCCAATCTGGCTTCCCACCTCCCAGGCCACTTGGCCTCTGCTCCCACTCCCAGCAAGAAACTTCTCCTCCCAGGAGAGGCGCTCAGATTGCCACAGGGCGCAGGAAATAAGAGGCCCACGGAAGGGGTCTTGTCGGGAGCCCGGGGCGCTCCTTTCTTGGGGGACCGAGCGACAGTGATTGGAGAGCAGGGGCTCTGAGCTCCCTTTCCCCTTCGGCAACCCGCCTAGTCGGCGGCTCCCGGGGGCCCGCTCCCCCGAACTGCGCTCCGGCCGCAAGCGCTCTACCCGCCGGGATGTGGGGCACCAGGACTCAGAGAGCCGAGCCGGGCGGGGCGCAGCCCCAAGTCCTCTCCGGGTCGGGCTCCGCACAGAGCAGGCAGTGCACAAGCCAGGAATTAGGTAGCATCCGCACCCGCTCCTCCTGCACGAACCCGAGCCACCCCAAACCCCGGCCACCGCGCCTGGCTCCAGCTCCAACTCCGAAAGGGGCGGGCGGCGAGGGCCGCGCCGAGGGGCGGCCGGGGGAGGCGGCCGGTACCTGTCAGCAGTTCGATCCTGTGTCCCAGCACCTTCATGTCGGCGCCCGGCGCTGCCCGGCTCGGGGCTGCGGCGTCGGGGAGCGCGCTCGGCCGAGCCGGGGAGAGGAGCGCGGGAGGCGAGGAGCGCAGCAGGAGGCGCCGCCGGATCAGCCGCGCTCGCCGCCCCCCACGCCGCGCCCCCCCTGCCAAAACGGTTTAAAAAAATCCACCAATTGCACGACCGCGCACCCCTAAAAGGCGCCCGCCGCCACCTGGTCGGGGTGAACTCCGGGAGGCGGAGGGAGCGCGCGGGGTGTGCGGGCGACGCTCGGGGAGGCGGCGGGAGGGGGCCCGGCGCGCGAACAAAGAGGCCCCGGCGCCCCCGGGCGGCGCGGTGAGGGGGCGCGGGCGGCAGCGGGGCCGTGGCCCCGGGGGTCCCCGTGCCCGGCAGGGGAGGCGAGGAGGGAGAGCCCGGGGCCTGGGGGAGGGGTTGTCGCCCTAGCGTAGGCGCAGTGTGGCCCCGGCGACCAGCGCCCGGCTCGCGGGGCTGGGGCCGGGCGCGGGGCGGGCGGCGGCCGCCAGGGCAGGGGCAGCGGGGAGAGGGCCGCGGGGCCGCCGACTCACCGAGCGATGTGAGCG